>NW_017100231.1:602053-619383 GCF_001263275.1 Habropoda laboriosa | reverse complement strand
TCTCCCTTCGCATCCCTCGATATCTGAAATCTCCGTCTCTATCCGGAGGACGGCGACAACAGGCTGACAGGGTGGAGAGCTCGGCGTGCTCGAGCACGAGTACATCGCTCAAACACACACACGTGCACATAGGTTGCGCCTATACCACGGAGCGTTCTTCCAGTTTTTTATAGTGCACTCGTGTGTGTGTCGGTCCCGTAAGTTTTTCGGGTGCAGGCACGCGCTGCGCACGCCCGACACGGGCAGGTGAGAGACGGAGAACTCGTGCACGCACGCACGCACGCACCACTGTGTCTCGTACTTTTCACCCCCCGGAGGAGGGGGAGAGACAGAGAGAGAGAGAAATCAACCCCGGGGGTTACCCGGTACCGGGAACTTTTCGTTTCGTTTTTCCGGGGAAAAAAGAAAAAACAGTGGGAGCCCTGTACCGTTTCGATGGTATTGTACGTGTATATATGTATATGTGTATATAGGTAGGTGCCTTTTGCCTCGCGCGTTATCGTCGTGTACGGAAGTCGCGAGCGACGAACATTCCTGCCGTTTCGGGACGCGATACCGCAGCGAACGCCGGTCCGCTCTCGATGCAGCCTGCGTAAATTGCATTGTTCCCGTTTGATTCCTGCCCGGCTGAAAGGGACGCGGAAAAACGCGTCGAGGAACCGTGAACGCAACGCTACCAACGCTGGCGCTTTTTTTTCTTTCTTTCTCTTTTTTCGCTTCTTTTTCACCGGGACTGGATAACGAGAGATTTTTTTCCATTTGGGACACGAGCGGTTTTTCCCCCGTTTTCCTTCGTCTTTTTTTCTATCGTACGTTTCGACGATACTGGGTGACGGGCCGCGGAGGATGTTTGTAAATGCAATTCGAACGGTTTGCTTTTTTCCAGGGGAGTATAATCGGATTGGTGATTTCGTGAATTGGAGAAGTGGAGTAATGGTTGGAACGATTGAATTTGCCGTTTGTACAGAGATAAGGAAGTGGGTTTAAAGAAATTGTAAATAGTTTGCTTTCCAGGGGAATATAATTGGGCTGATGATTCTGAAGGTGGGAGAATTGAATTTGTCACTTGTCTTAAGTTGTATAGAGATAAGAAATTATGGTTAATTTATATTTTCATTTTTCTTTTTTTGCTTAATATAGGTACCGTGTCGAATGTGTAAATAATGCGCCATCCACTTTATATTTAATGACAGACGCGCACCGCGGTGCGAGTTTCAAAGAATACGAGCGGTTTGTGGACAGAGAACATCGGCGTCGTAATCCCTATCGACCGCCGGTGAATTATTAAGAGCGATGTCAAAGTCTCCCATAAGCACACGTTCAGTGATAGAGACAGAAGACACAAGGTCTACAAATCTGAATTTAATCACAAACCAACTTCGCGTAATATTTCGACACATCCTCAATTGCTCTAATCGAGCAATTTGCACAATCACCTCTAACATTCCTCCATATTGCATTATCAATTTCCACCTGTTCAAATGTAATTCATTCCATCGACGATAAGTCTTCGTGAAAAAGGTAACCTCGAAACAGCTCCGATATAATATATATAAAAATATCTCTCTCTTCTGAAACACCCCGTTTTACGTCCCTTTTCACGAAGACAAAACGGGGAGAAAAAGAAAAAAAGAAGAGAATATACATTAAGAAAATGACCATCCTCCGGAGAAAAGGATCGCCTCCCTTTGTAACAATCTCCTTTTACACCCTTCCGTCCATTTTTATCGTTCCTGTTTCTCGCGAATTCGAAAGGGTGAGACCGAGGACGCACGGACTCAGTTTATAGTCGCGGAATATCGTCGAGCTCTCCCCCCTCCTCCTCCCAAGCTCGTCCGCCGCGCGTCGTACACTCCCTATCTTTCCTCTGGCAGGTTTCACAGATTACCCGCCTTCTGTGGCCGTCCTCGTCCATCGCGACACGACAGAGAAGTATACAGTCTTCCCTACGCTCGCTCGTACCCCCCACCCTTAAAGATCACGGTCATAGGTTCACCCTGTCTCGTACTTCACTCTCTCTCTCTCTCTCTCTCTGTCCCTCTTTTTTGAAACAGTTTCTCCTATCCTAGTCAGTCATCTCTCTGTACCATGTGTACAGTACAGAGAACGTTCTCTCTGTCTCGCGCGCGCCACCCTTAACATCTTCCAACTCGTTCATCTTCGTCTAACACAGGTCCGGTCGTTCTCGTTCTATCCCCCGAACGAGGCACATTTCTGCGACTCGCGCATCTAGGGTTGCGATTCGAGAGGGTAGAGGAGTCTAGCAGGGGTAGGGATAGAGGATGTTTGGTGGGGGAGACCGGGACGGAAGGGTGGGGGATGTTTGACTACAGAGAGCGCGACTCGATTGTCAGTTAGTATTGGGTTAGGTCAGCCCAGAGCAACGTCGCTGCTCGTCGTCGTTCCTCGTAGTCGAACGACGACGTTTGTTGTTTATAGTAGAGTAGTAACACGTTTTTACGTACCTTGTTTCCTCTTCTGTTTTTGTCCGTTCCTTCTTTTGTTTTGCTTCGGGAGATTTTAGTTCCGTAGGACGTGCCGCCAGTTCCTCTCAGGACGTCGACAGAGACGCGACACCGTGAAGTATACGCGAGTCTTCGTGTTCGACGAGAGAGAGAAAAATTTTCATCGGTGATATTTCCCGCGTGGTTCATCGCCGATCGACACACGTACACGGGGAGAAAGAGTTTCGACGAAGAGAAGAAACGAAGAGAGATAATTTTCATTTCCTTCGACCACGCTGTTTGTGCAGTGCCGCCGTTCGTTAGGTTATAATACATAAACGCGCGCATCTGTATCTCGTTCCCTGCTATCGTCGGAAGTGATCACATTGTGCAGAGAAGTGGATGGAGTGTCATAGTGAAAACACGCAGCACGGATCGTAGAATGGCACTGTCTTATCTTCAAGAGGCGCAAATTAACGCAGGTACGTTTCAATCTATGTATCACGAATGTGCGTGCACGTGAACTTCGGACGTTGGTTATGTCGGCGAAATATCGCGATCGGCGATATTCGTCACCGTCGAGTTCTCTATCTACGTTCGTTCGATTATCGATCTCTACGTAAGAATTTCGATGACGAAATTCATTACGAAGTTAGACATGGGCGCTTCCACGGTTGAAAACAAAAAAGAATCGTTTCGTTCGTCGTTTGTTTTCACGATCACCCAAGGTGATCCCGCTTTTTAGCCTAGTTTCATCCGACGTTCGGCGTAACCGTGTTATTTATCGCACATCACGCGACAGACAGCCGCGGAAGACGAACGGGCAAGGTTTCCGAGTTTAGGGGACACGTTGGCGAACGCTGGCCCGGCGCCAAAGTCTAAAAGTGCCCGCGGCGACACACTCGTGTTGTGACACATTGTAAACATCGATAAGCCGGGAAGACGAGTGAAATCGCTCGACGGAAAGGGAGAGAGAGGAGCTCGGTTCGGGGAAAATGAGGCTCGACTGGTTTCGCGGTTGCAACGGCCGTCCGAAAATAGCCGCGATCGCTCGGAAACGCACGAAAGCGTGTGAAGTGCGCGACCCCGCTGACGTCGCCGGCGATCTCCGCGAACGTGTTTTCTAGGTTATAAACAAAGCGCACGATATATTTGGTTAAGCGGCGCGCTCGCGTGGAATCGTGTCTCGCGGTCGAATTACGGAATCGAATCGATGGTCGGTCAATTGTTACCGGTAAGCTAGGCATACGTAACTCGGTTAGTCAAATCAAATGTAGAATATATTTGTGTTTTGTAAAAAAATACGTACGGTAGTAATTTAAAAGATACATTTTTTCGTGAAACGTCGATAATTGAAAATTAGGAATAAAGTTTTGTTTCATCGTATTATTATTACCGCATAAGGATTTAGTGCAGTATTGCGTATTATTTCGTAACGTACAAAATTTCGCATATTCGAAGCTACATATTCTTAGAAAATACATTCTGATTTCGTAGACTTCTTGGCACTACATTGTAAGACTTTCGACTTCGCCGAAAGTAACAGCACCGAACTCTCGGTTTCGCCGACAAAACGATACTGTTACATATTAACGCGTTTCATCTTAACCGTTACACGGAACACAAAGAAAATAAAAATCTCACAATATCGTGTAGGACAGCGATCGGTGTTATACGAGACACGAAAGAATAAACGTCACGATATTTGAAACTTCTCCCGTAGACTTGTAATACGTAAATCGTTATAAAAAAAAAAAAAAATGTATTCCAATACTCCCACGCAAAATTACACGAAAACTACACTTAATTTGACTTCGTTCTGAAATATAATTCGAACGGTATATTCGCAAAATTCTTGCCTAACGGTAAATACATTCCATTTGCACAGCTATTTTATTCCAACACTCTCACACAAAATTCCATGAAAACTACGCTTAATTTTCCAACGTTCTTAAATATAATTCGAAGGAGAATATTGGCGAAATGGTTGCGTGGTAGACTCGTTATCGTATCCAACGTTTCTTGCACAGCGTGGAAGGAAAAATTTTATTCGGACCCGAGGGAAAGGGATTCGGAAGAGAATATTGGGGTTGCGACCAATTAGGGAAGGGATGCGAGCGGGGGCGGTGCTCTCGTTGGTCGTGTTGCCGGGAAACGGCGATTGTAGGCTGTAAGAATCTTAGCCGACGTTAAGGGAGTTTTAGGGCAGAGAAGAAAGGAGGAATAGGAGATCTTACGCGCCTTTATTGATTCAACGGGGTCTCATTACTTGGCCCCTCCTCTAAATGGTCCATTAATTAGCAAGTGGCGGCGAAGCATGGCTGCTTGATTCATTGTTTTCTTAAATTGAGCCTCGTCTCATCTCGCATGTAGATTGCTCAGAACCCCGTTAAGAAAAGAGATCGTATAATTGCAATTATCTCGAAGGCGATTTATCTTTCTCTCTGAACAACAAGTAGGTATTCCAGAATTTGAAGGAAAACCCAATGGAGGATCCCACTCTCTCTTGAATTTAAATGCACCGTCGAATTTGTTTCGTCGTTATAATAATTCCCTTGCATAATTTCGTGAACCGAGCCACTCTTATTAATTCAATTACCCCGTCGAGCCTCGTCGATCACGCGAATAAGCAATCATCGGAAGGTGTAACCCTAATACGCGAGGGTTGCTCCTTTTTCGAGAAAGTTATTATTATTCTCTGCAACTTCACCCAAAAAAAAAAAAAAATCACCCCTAAAAAATAATCTCAAAAAATCTCTATCTTCCAAGTTTCCGCACAATTTCGTCTCAAATTATACACCTTCCATAAAAAAAAGTATCGCAATATTTCTCTCTGAACGAAATTATCAATCTCCGGGTGTATCTCCTTGATGAAATTCGACGCGCCAGAAAAGTTCTTTCGAAAAAATAAAAAATCTCCAGGAAACGCCGACTACACACCGAGATTTTCAAGGAAAATCGAAAAAATTTCGGTTTCTACGGGGAAAAAGCGCGCCGTCACAGAGCATAGCTTGCACTTTCGCGGAGTCGTTGGCCTCAAGTCGGCGAAGAGAGGCGGGTACAACACACCCGCGGTGACGTGGGTGGGAAGTCGAGGCTTATGAATGAACCGCGCGGCGTACGGGAGTGTGAGTGAATGGAGGAGGACCGAGTGGCTCTCGCTCACGTGTGAGCAACGTGTGTGGGAGGGAGTTCAGGGTGGTGGAGGAGGAGGAGGCGAGCGGCGGAGCACACGAGAGACGGAGGATGCACGCGGGAGAAAAGATTCCGCACACGTACACCCGCTCTTCTCTCTCTCTCTCTCTCGTCCTTTTTGCGCGTGGTACGCGCGCATCGAGAGTCGTCCGACCGCATTGCACGCGATTTGTTGTGGAACGCGACGCTATTCGTCCACCCGTCGGACGACTAGCGAAAACCGTCTCTTCCTTTTAGATAGGGAGTCCCTTTTTCCTTTGGTCTTCTTGTAGCTGGCAGGGCTTCCGTGGAACTGACGCATTGTAGCTTCTTTTTAAAGGTGTTTATGTGCGTCTTAACACGTTGCTTTATTGTTTGGGACGAATGATATTTATTTTTTGATACTGTTGGGGTCAATGAAACATCGGTTACTTTTATATTCTTAGTTTTTTTTTTTTTAATCGTTTTAACCCCTTGACCTATAACAACGTGTTAGACTTGAAAAATTCATCGTAATCCTAACTTTCGTTTTAATTTTCAAGACTGAGGATTACTAAATGGCATTAATCCGTAACAGGCTAGCTTTCGTTACCTGACGCAGTAGTAAAACAGTAAATGGCTGACGCTTAGATGCACAGTCAGAAAAGAAATGATAGGTTGAGGGGTTGATAATCTGATTTAACTGCAATTGTTGAAGAAGGAGATATAGATAATTTTAATTCAAAATTTTGCGTTCCTTGGATGTCGTTGGACGTTTCTTTTGCGCCGCGGCTAAGATGAAACGAGTTAAGCACAGAGTGTCGCTTTGTCGGCGGAATCGAGAACCTTGCGTTTACATTTATTGTATTTGATAGTTGAGATTAGAAATCCGTGCACCGAGGTATTTTGGGGAATTTTTTTAGTATCTCCTCCTTGATTTTGGAACTTCTTCTGAGGAATTTTTCTTAGTATCTCCTTCTTGATTTCGGGAATTCTTTCGAGGACTACGTATGCAATGTTAAATAGCTGTTCTTTGATATTGTGTCTGATTTTATACACAGTGTTTGATAAATAGATTACACATAGTCTTGTGAATTGAATCTTAATCCGTTAACCGGGTTCACCTTTCAAACAGAAATTGAATCTCTCTAATCTGTAATTAAAAGAAATATTTTATTATATTTACAAAATAATATAATATAGTAAAATATGAAAAAAAAATCACCACTCGTCGCGTTCTCTCCCCAAACACAATATTACTTCGAGATTTCCAAACCATCGTATCACTTTATACTTACCACCACCAGGAAGAAACGTCGTCTACAACAAAAAGAGGAATTTTCTGTTCCAGGACTGTTAACCGGGCAGCATCTCGACATGAAGCAAGAATCCGAGAAGCAACCGCTCTCCCCGCCTCTGAACAACAACACGTCGCAAGTGATGTTCCCGGGTATGGGTAGTACAGCGGCGGGTCTGTCGATGCTCACCCCTCAGCAATTGCTCGCGGCGAGCAGAACGGCGGCCTTGATGGCCGCCGGTATACCTGTGTCGTTGCACGCGACACTCGCCGCAAGCCCGTCTCTCTACAGACACCATCAGACGTTGTTCGGTGGCTGGGCACCACCCACCGCTTCGTCGCCGCCGTCGCCGCTTCATCACTCCCCCGGACCAGTCTCGCCCGCGTTGAGCACCAAATCCACGTCCCGTCGCTCCAACAACACTCTCGCCAATAATAATAACAATAACAATAACGTGGTGAGCAGTAGCGGCGACAGGATCACGAAGAAAGGTCAGGCGACGAAGAGGAAAGCGCAAAAGTCAAAGGTGGACAGTGTACAGCCGACGTTAGAGGGATCTGCTCCTCTCAGTCCACCCACGTCCGTTAGCCCCGAGGCGGGCAAAGACGGAAGGGACAAGGTGTTCACCTGTGGAGTTTGCTCCAGATCGTTCGGTTACAAACACGTGTTGCAGAACCACGAACGCACGCACACAGGCGAGAAACCGTTCGAGTGTCCGGAATGTCACAAAAGGTGAGATGATCGATTTGTGGAGATGCTTGTTTTCTTATTTTCGAGGATTCTCCGGGTGATTCGTGGATATCGGGGTATTTCGTCGTAGATAACGCGGTATCAGATGTTGTTTCTGTAATAGCGCTCGATAAGGATGACCGACCGGGTTCGAGAACTTTGGACCGAGTTGTAGACTGTTCGGAATCAATTGAATACTTGAAGTCATTGGAAAGTAAACTTCACCGAAAATCTGTTTTATTCTTTGTTGTCTGGATTACTTGTTTGCTCTAGTGCTACCGTTTGCTTTCAACACGGAGGACGTGATTCTGCAGACGTAACGCGATAAGCGGGGAAGAAAAGTTGTTCGTAATGCTTGCGAACTTGTGTTAGCGTAGCTTTGTCAACATTGCAACGAAATCAATTTTTGCTATCTTACAACATTTTAACCGGTGATTTAAGAAAAGATACCTTTGTCGATCTTTTCTTTAACTCTTTCGTATCTGTGGACGAGATACTTCGCGACAAAAATTTGGACAAAAATCGGTTCGTGACTCGTTTTGATTGTGGAGACAAAGGGTTAAGGAGAATCTAATATCTGACTTCGTACGAGATAACTCGCATATTTTTTCATTAGGATACGAGACATCTCGTGCAGAGATTCGGACGAAAATCAGTTCGTGAGTCATATTGATCATGGAAACGAAAGGATTAAGGAAAAACCTAATATCCGGAGATATCTCGCGTGTCTTTCCCTTAGGACGCGAAATATCTCGTCCAAAGATTGAAATAAAAGAGTTAAGAAAAATCTGATATCCAGAAATATCTCGCTCGTCTGTTCCTTAGAATGCAAGATATCTCGTGCAAAGATTCGGAGAAAAATCGAGAAACGGGAAAGGGTTAAAAAAAATCCCCAAGCACTTCCTATTCATCGTGCTCAAAACGAAAATCTCCTCCTTATGATTACAGATTCACCCGGGACCACCACCTAAAGACCCACATGCGACTGCACACAGGTGAGAAACCGTACCACTGCAGCCACTGTGACCGTCAGTTCGTGCAGGTAGCGAACCTGCGTCGACATTTGCGCGTGCACACAGGCGAGCGTCCGTACGCGTGCGAGCTGTGCGCGTCCAAGTTCAGCGACTCGAATCAACTGAAGGCTCATCTGCTGATCCACAAAGGCGAGAAACCGTTCGAGTGCGAACACTGTCAAATGAGATTCAGACGGAGGCATCACCTGATGCATCACAAGTGTGGCACAGGCTTGAACGCCACCGGTCTGATCTCCCGATCGCAAGTCGCCTCGCCGTCTTTGGCCAGCGACGATCTAGACGAGGATATCGACATCGATATCGACGTAGAAATGGAAGAACCCGACGGTACCACCACTCTGATCGCGAGAAAAACCATCACCCCGGTCAGACTGGCCGCGCATCGTCAATTACCGAGTCCTGTCCTCGCCGCGTCTATGCCGATGCCGTTGAATCTATCCGGTATCCCCATGGATCTACCGGAGCAAACCGAACCGGAAGATCTATCGATGTCCACCGGTATGCACAGGCCACACTCTCACTCGAACAGCAGCGGCGGTTCGCCGATGAGCCGTAGCCCGAGCAGCGACACCATCCACGAAGAGGACGAGGACGATCTGGACATGTCAGAGGTCACCAGTCCTAACACCGTTTTCCTTCAGGCACATCGCAACAAATACGCGCACCACTTCGCCTCCCTTGGCAATCCTGCCGCCGCTAATGTCGGCCACGCGTCCTAGTGGAGTCTTTAGGGGTACGCAGAGAACAGCTACGTAGAAAAAGCCCATCCTGTACTCGACAACACCCGTCTCTACCCGAGGACGAAACGGAACTCCGTTAAATTCTGGTGGAATTCATGGGGGAAAAAGGTAGAATGAATGTACGTATGTATGATTATCAGAGAGAGAGAGAGAGAGAGAGAGAGAGAGAGAGAGAGAGTGGGAGAGAAAAATTGAGTTTCTCGTTTATTTTGGGTATGCGAAGAAAAAAAAAGAAAAGCGAATCGAACCTCGCAGAGAGAGCCTCACACTGATCGAAACAATTGAATCCTCACACTTGTACCTAGAGAAAGAGACGACAAGAGTAAAAAAAGGAAAGAAGTAAAGGGGGGAAATAAGTAGGAGTCGAAGGGAGAAATACGACGATGATGGGCGGCGCGGGGTCTATGAGCATCCTGTGTGCGATAGGAAAACCGTGAACATGTAGAAAGAGGGGAAAACAAAAATTCAGGGAACGCATGTTTCTTCTTTTTTTTTTTTGTTGAACAGAGAAAAAAAGAATTGATATTATATATATGTAGGATTTGGGAAATCGAGATTGACGGAATGATTCGAGACGATTGGATTTAACATAAACTTTAATAATAAAAGAACAAGTTACCGTAAACGAATTAAAGGAAACGCAACCGACGACCGCCAGGCAATGACTCCTGGCACGCACGCCGCTTCCCCCGTAGTCCACGAAACAAAAACGATCCGCTACCTTTTTTCCGACGTGCGACGGAGAAACCCGAATAGATCGGTCGCACTCGATCGTAGTCGCCGGCTCCCGACTGGCCATTCCCCCTCCCTCCTCTTCGTTCCCCAAAGAGGTCTTTCCATATGGCTTCATAAAGTCAGCTGATGTAGACGTGGCGCCTCTCCGTCTCCCATGCGAACAACCTCGTACCTGTCATTTCGCTTCGCCGTCGTTACTTCATAGGGCCCCAAGAATTTCGCCCTTATTTTCACAAACTGCGTTCTTTTAATTTGCCACCAAATCGCCCTCTGCTGCACTCGCTGCACCTTGTCTACATACCGATACCAATACCGGTATTGTTACTCTATTAACTCTCTCGACTTGTCCGTTTCCCCGTGGAACTACTCCCGCGGTGACGCGTATGTGCTCGATATTTTCTCCAGCGTAATACTCACGAAATTCGCTCGATGTAAATGCATCTATGACCACGATTTACCTGTAGTCGGTATCGGCCCCAAACGTTCCACGTTGTACCTTGACAAATCTTCTTTTCTGATAATGTACAAGGTATGCAACATTTCACGCACCTCACCAATTTTTCCGTCAAATTCGGTATATAGAATTCTTCGGTTACTTCTTCTTCACTCCGAAGTGTCCATTCTCGTGCTCCCTTCTGATGACCTCGTACATAGAAACCAATGATTTTCTTATCCCCAACTTGTTTCACGACCAGACTAGGTTCCACGAAATAGTCTTTTTAACACCTGCTTTATCGCTCGAATTCGGTCGTCTTCCTCTTGTCTCCGCGCAACGTACCGATTAATTGATCCTCGATTACGCGAACGGGGGGTATCGTAATTGTGATCCCGATCGGTGCTCTTTCAATGCCAGCGCCCATCTCGCGACCCTAATTTCAACTTCACTCCTAACAGATACACTCTAAATTTTTGCACCGCTCTTATAACGCTTCTAGCTCGTACGAATGATAATTATTTTCGGCCTCTGAAGTTTTCCTATTCCTTTTCGTGCATGCCGTCGAAATATGTCCGAATTCATTACCGACTTCGCGTTGCGCCTCGACGCTGCCGTTTTCATCTCTTCTTTCTTCACTCCCTTTTTCCGATCGATTCTTTCCCTCAATCGGTCGTACACCTCCAGGTTTTCTTTCAACGCACGCAAGCTTCGAGCACTGTAAAGAACTGCTTTATTAGACTCGTTGCTATACCGTCTATTACGTATTGTTATACAATACGTTGCATCTTCATCGACCTCTCCCTGCGCGGCTATCTCCTACTGCTTTCGCTGGGCAATTTCCTTCGCCGAAACAGTTGGGCGTGCACTTCCGCGTTCTTCTTCCCGAACGTCACAAATTTTTTCGCAGCACCTTGCAACATTTCTTTGCCATATATAAAATTCTGCAGATCATTCCAGCCGAACAATTCGCTTGTATCTTCAAAGTCCGATACCCACTTTTTAACCGGCAGTTTATCGTCTTTGACGGTAAACGTGCTTTCGGTACTTTCCTATACCTCCGTCCTCGACCTTCTTCCTCTTCTTCACAACTTTCCTCGTCGTCAGTTTCTCCTTCTGAATCGTCTTGCACGGCTGATAATAGCAATCGCTCCCGCAGTTTCCGTTTCTTAATCGGGAATTTTCAATTTTTCCCCCAATTGTGCCACTTGCATCCTATGTATCGTCTTCTCATCCAGTTCCTCTACTATACTAGCCTGACTTTCGCAAACTATCGTCCTCTTCTCCTCCGTGCTGGACTCGTCTCCTTCTCTGTAATATTTCCGCTTCGTTTATCCATTGTTCTCCCTTGTATATCGCTCGATCGTTCTCTCGCGGGTGTCGCAACTTAGACACAACTTCGTGGTCAACTTTCCACCGCACCGTAAAACCCGACCGTTTCGATCGCGAACCAAGCAACTGCCGTACAGACGTTACACCACGTTTTCCAACCGTCTTCCAAAATTCGCGATCCGTCTAACTCTCTCGATCCCGGGCGAGCCCCCAATTGTAGGATTTGGGAAATCGAGATCGACGGGGAAGGAACTGAAACGAGTTAAGAGAGACGCAATCGACGACCCGGCGTTGTTGGGACGAGCTCGGGAGATGGCTCCTAACACGTGTATAAAAGGGCGAGAACGCGGCTGGTTACAGAGAGGGAGGAAATAGGCAAGTGGGCTGGAAAATGCTTCTCGAAAGCTTGAACGTGAATAACGAGTGAAAACTGCGGTTGAGCCGGGACCTTCGGCAAAGAATCTGGCGAAAGTGTAACGCGCCACAGGGATAGAGGGATGTGTTGTTCCCAACGAAATTTTCACTTTTCAGGGTAGAGAAGAAAATGGCCATTGGTTTCGAGGGATTGTCTTCTTTGTTTGATACTTTATCTTCAGCGTGTGTTCTTGTATTTCCGAGTTTCGAATATTCTGTGTTTGCAATTTTCGAATATTCCATATTTCTAATTTTGGAAGCTTTGAATATTCTGCATTTGCAATTTTGGAAATTTCGTATTTCTAATATTCTGCATTCCCAAATATGGAAATTTTGAATGTTCCATATTTCCAATTTTGGACAACTCGAATATTCCATATTTCCGATTTTGAAAATTTCAAGCATTCTGCATTACCAAATTTGGAAGTTCTGAATATTCCATGCTTCGAATTTTTTAAATTTCGAATGCTCCGAATTTTCAATTATGAACATTTCGAATGTTCCATATTTCCAATTTTGGACAATTCGAATATTCCATATTTCCAATTTTGAAAATTTCAAGTATTCTGCATTACCAAATTTGGAAGTTCTGAATATTCCATGCTTCGAATTTTTTAAATTTCGAATGCTCCGAATTTTCAATTCTGAACATTTCGAATGTTCCATATTTCCAATTTTGAAAATTTCAAGTATTCTGCATTACCAAATTTGGAAGTTCTAAATATTCCATGCTTCCAATTTTTTAAATTTCGAATGCTCTGAATTTCCGATTCTGGACATTTCGAATGCTCCACATTTCCAATTGTAGAAATTTTGAATATTCCATATTACCAATTTAGGATATCCCACATGCCCAATATTGGAAATTTCTCCGACAAATCACGAATGCTCCCGAGTTACATCAAATCCTCGATTTTGTTTAACTATTCATACAACAATTCATAATTCATCAGTTATCGTTAAATTAGAAGCACGGGTAACTGGTAGATAAAGTATTAGACTTGATAATCTGAGAAGATCTTCCTACAATTATTCCTTGAATTGCAAACAATTGGCCAATTACAAGAATTAAAATGTACACACAAGTTACCACTACCATCTGAGAAATTCACAAGGAGTTACGTTACGAATCAAGACAAATTAAACGACGCCTCTAATTTTAGAAAAAACTATTAAAACCTCCGAATACCACTTAACTGTTCCAAGCACAGAATTACACAGGATCCCTACGCAATCTTAAAAAAAAAAAAAAACAACTTCACAGCGCTACTTTCTGAACGCGCTACTTTCAAAGCTGATAGCACAATCTCCGAAAAGAAAGAAAATCGAAGATTCTTCAAACCGATACTCTCTAACATCGTAAGAAGCAAAACGAACTACAAGTAAGAGTCTCGCAGAAACAAGTCTAAATCTCTGCAAACGAAAGTTAAACTCACAATCTGCAATCCGTGGAAAAAGCAGGAAATTCCAAACAGATTCACCGAGCTATCCTCTCTCAGCCTCAAGAATCCCCGGTAAAACCGTATCAAGATCGCGTTCGATCACGCGCGAACGCGCATTTCTATTGACGTTGCTCAACGAGACGAGCCGCGCCGGTTACTAGTAGAAGACATCGTCGAGCCAGAAGATTCCAAGCGCGAGATTCTCCGACGCGGAGAATACGACGAAAGAGAAGAGAAGAGAGAAGAAACACAGCCGGCGAAGAAATTGTTCGTCGCAACAGCCTCTTCTCCTCCCTCTCTCTCTCTCTCTCGTTTCCTTTTCCTCGGCGAGAAACGGTCGTAGTTACGAAGAAGAGTCTCGAATGGAAGGCGAAACGAGGGCAATTTGGCCCTTCGAGCGATATTTGCACAAAATGCAGACGAAGAACGAATCTCTTCCCTCTTTCTTTCTATTTCCTTTTGTCGAAAAACCCAGAGGTGCTACGGGGGTTATATTTCGTAGGCGATGCTCGTTTCTAACTAAGAGGAATAGCAAATGAGGCCAGTCGAAACCCGGAAGAGGGATGTGAATGACGTTCTAACACGCAGAGAGTATCTCTTCTCTCTCTCTCTCTTCGGTTTTCTTGCTCCAGTGAAAAGTGTCGTCCCGGGACTGACCCGTGGAACAATGGCACAAAACTTGGCCTCGAGACGTCGCCAATGAAATTTGCATGCCAGGGCTAGAGGGTATAATAAATCAGAGAACCCATTGATGGGAGCAAGCAGCAGAGGCAACCAAGAGGTCCTCGTAGAAAGTGTCCAGAAGTGATGGCGGCGGCGTGAGGGACGACCACCGGCTGCGAATTTTCGGCACGCGTGTGTATCATTGCGAAAACTGGTTCGCGCGAAACACAGAGACGCGTTGAACAAGAAGAAGCGACAAAAGATCGGTTCCCGACGGGGGAACAACCGGCTGCTGGCCCGCCAGAAAAAAAGAAAAAGACGGAAATCGGAGAAGAAGATGGCCTCGATTGTACACGTGAGAAGAAGAGATGTGATCCTTCGTTTCATTTTCTTCCTTTTTTCAAGTTGGATTCGTTAAGAATCCGTTTCTGGAGTCGGCCAGGGGTTTCGGTCATTGTACCAAGTTTCACGCTACAACTTTTCCTTTTTTTCCTTCTTCTTCTTCTGTTTTTTTTTTTTTTTTTTTTTTTTTTTTTTCGAAGGAGAATTGTGAATTTCGTTAGGTTTTCATTGTGGATCCTTTGGGAGAGGGTTGGAGGACTTAGTAATTCGAACATTTCTCACTGTTCTTCTGTGATTGTTTGGCAAAAGGAATTGAAGAACTATATATATAAATTTAAACAATATATATATATAAATTAAAAAAAAATAATAAGGTCGGCGAAGCGTGAGAGAGGACCGACGCGAGAACCAACCTCACTCCTCCTCGCTACTTTTACAGTCAGAAGAACTTGTATACCAATACATTCATTCCGTGTTAGCTTTCACGTTTTATTATTAACTCTTCTTTTTTTCTCTCGATTCCCGCTCGACGCATTCATACCAACGCGCGTAAAATACCATGCACTCCCGAGTAAAAGAGCACGCGCCTGCAAGCTAGCTACGCTCGCTTCTCCCTTTTCCCCTCTTTCGATACCTATCTATTAACAATAATTAATATCTATCTAAATTTATCGTCGCGGCTCTGATCGAACGAAACACAACGGAACTACACTAAATATACATCTTTCTCTCTTTTCTTCCTTTCTTTCTCTCTCCGCGCTTTATACACGGAACTTCTATGTACAACCACGAAGAAAATATCCGAGCACGGACACTTCTCTCTTTTCTTCCTCCTTTTCGTATCTATAATCGTATGTATATATATGTAATATATACAGGGCGTCCCGTAACGAGTGTAACTCTCGAAAATGGGAGGTTGCTGGGGTGACTCTGACCATATTTTTCCTTGACCAAAATGTTGTTCAAAGCTTCGTTTTTGAATTATTAACGAAAAACACTGGCCAATGAGAGCGCTCAGGGACGGGCGAACAGAGATTCACACCCGCGCGCTATCGTGAACAAGCGTACGCGTGACTTCTCGGTTATCGATCGCTGTCAAAAAATTTTCACTTTGCACCGCTATTTTTATAAGGCTTAGAGAAATGGTTTTTTGCCGTCATTCCGACGTTTGTATAAATTTTTGAAAAAACTGCAGTTTGTCGGGATCGCGAAGAAAATAGCGAAGGTCGTTTTTACAACTTTTTTATCTGAGCTCGTAATGAAAATCTAAAAATTACACACGCTGAAAATTTCATCGAAATCGGTTAATGCTGTTATGAGCTACAAACGGTTAAAGATGGTGAAAATCGCGCTATCACGACTTTCGGCGTAAAACTAATAAATCTGCAGATTCTTACATCTTTTTTTAAAAAAACGTATTTTTTTTTGTATTTTTTTCATGAATAACAAATAAGTCGTTTAATAACTGTGTTAGATACTTTTATTCGTTATCCGAAAGGAATAAAGTGTTTTATTACTTATGAAAAACTTACTCATTCGTCCACGAATGAACCTGCTTCGACGGAAGTGGGTCAGTGTGTCGATCCTGACCTTTTCAGGTAATCCGACACAGCTGATGTTACGGTAGGGCCGGTGAACTCATATGATCGGCCCTCGCCAAACGATAGAAACAATAGACATCGATAACAATACACGTCGAACGCCGACAGCACGCCGTTTTTTTCCCCAATTTCCCTGCGGACCAGGCGACGTTTGACAAGGGCCGATCATATGAGTTCACCGTAACATCAGCCTTATAAAAATAGCGGTGCAAAGTCAAATTTTTTTTACAACGATCGATAACCGAGAAGTCACGCGTACGCTTGTTTACGATAGCGCGCGGGTGAATCTCTGTTCGCCCGTCCCTGAGCGCGGGCTCTACGCGCGCTCTTATTGGCCAGTGTTTTTCGTTAATAATTCAAAAACGAAGCTTCGAACAACATTTTGGTCAAGGAAAAATGTGGTCAGAGTCACCCCAGCAATCCCCCATTTCCGGGTGTTACACTCTTTACGAGACACCCTGTATATGAGGGATAGGTCAGTCGGGAGCTGGCGCCCGATCTATTCGGGTTTCTCCGTCGAACGTCGGAAAAAAGGTGGCGGATCGGTTTTGGTTTTTTTGAATTACGAGCGTTGGTTGCAGGAGTTGTTGGTTGCGTCTCTTTTAATTCGTTTATGGTAATTTGTTCTTTTATTGTTATAGTTTGTGTGAAATCCAATCGTCTCAAGTCATTCCGTCAATCTCGATTTCCCAAATCCTACATGTATATAGACCATTACATTTTTTTTTACTACTTTTTATTCTCTTTCTTTTTCTTTTTATTATTACCTTTTCCTCCCCGTTTCTCTCTTATTTCTGCCTGTGTGTTCGTTTAAGTTCGTCCTTCGATTGATGTTAATTGATTTTAACCAGGCGAATTCGAGTAAAGACGACGGAGGTCAGCAGGCCTCGACCTCGTACCCCGACAAAAAGCGAAACCCACCCCTTATCCCAGGTGTATTGTATATATAGAGTTACCCCACCCTCGATAG
>NW_017100231.1:578870-602013 GCF_001263275.1 Habropoda laboriosa | reverse complement strand
GGCGCAGCTTTTTCACGGTGTACGAGCGTACCGTAATTTTTCACAAGCGAATTTACGCATAGTCGGTGGAAGAAATGTAGCCAGTTGTAATTTGAAGCGTCAAGTAGCGGCACAGATTGATGCTGTAACACAGTTTTTCGATTAGGACTGAATCAGAGAGGAAGAATATTCGAAATGACCAAAATTGGAAATGAAGAATACTCGAAATATCGAATATAGAGGGAGTACAGAATATACAAAATGTCCAAAATTGGAAATACAGAGTATTGAAAATATCTAAAACTGGAAATGAAGAATATTCAAAATGTCCAAAATTGGTAATTCAGAATGCGATCTTTTATACTTCTCGAGTCCTTATCTTCTCAAATTTTTCTTCGCATCTATATTTCTTCCACCGACTATACATACACGTGTATTCGCTTACTACAAGGACCAATATCGTTGTCGTCGGGTTATTAACACGAGCTTTCTTCGCGACTTCTGTCGTGATCCACTGAAACACACGTTACTATCATAGTTCGAAAGGTTTGCAAACGGTAAGTTATTGTACTTAAAATGGTTACGATACTACTACTGGTTTACGAGGAGTCCTGAATGGTTCACAGTCCAGTTTATTTTGTTGTTACGTTTCGTGCTGTGTGGAGAATTGTTACGAAGCTTGCCAAAAGTAGGTAAAATCGTATGTAAATGAAAAATATTCTTTCACGTACTGTGTGCTCAAAACTGTAGATATCGAAAAATGATTTAACTCAAGTTGAAAATTTCATAGAGAAACATTTTACCTTTCTCGACATACGGAACGTGTTAAGTTAATAAGAATGTTCTTTGAATAGCAAAGTTACCTGGGACAATGATTTAATTTCTATAATTAAATGTTCCTTAGAACAGTTACTTCAAGTCTATAATTAAATTTTCTAACTGAATATCGATGTTGATTATGATGGCGATTATGTGAATAGTTCGTCTGAAATAAATATATATTTATATACAATAACACGAAGCTATTTTTGAGGAATGATTAAAAATATTTCACACAGCACGTTTCGTGTTTGATCACCAACATAGAATACCAACTATGTTACACAATACTGCAATAATATCATGTTCCTGATTGTCGTTTATTATTCCTATAGTTATATATTCCATCGAGTATACATTCTATATCGTATTCACTGAAAGAAAAAAATAGTAAAAAAAAAAACAGTCTTTCGATGGCCAAAGTTAAGCACGGTACGCTCGTCGATTCTGTTTACTCGATGTCGATCTGTTGCTTAGATGATCGGATTTATCAAATGGACGTTTAATAGCGTAACGAGCAAGCGAACTATGCTATCCTAAATAGTTTTCTATGCACACCTCGTCGTTCGGTAAAATCCACATCGATGGACAGACGAAGAAAAAACAGATACGAAAAGAATGAAATTTTTTTCAAAAATAACCTCTCTCTGTCGATCGACGATGAATTTTGCTGAACGGCGACTTCTGAAACACTGGTACCTTGAAAGAGATCGATTCCTAATTAATGGTTAGGTTAGGTTGTTAGTTCCGAATGATGATACTGGCGAAAAATTACGTTCCTGTCGGCCCTCGATACGTCGGCCAATTGTTTTCTACGTGTTTCATTTCTAATGAACAGACCAGAATCACCGTATAATAGCCAGATATTAGAAAAGAAAGAAAGAAAAGATATGACGAAGAAAATGAAAATAAGGAAGTCTCGTGTCGAGTACCTATTGTATTTAAATAGAATTGTCGCTTGTCCTACATACTGTCGTAATAATCATTATTGTTGTTGTCCTTTTAATCTTAATGTACAAGGGAAAAGAACATATGTGTACATATAAGTACTATATGTTTGTGTCAAATTATAACGTTGTATCGAAAATACGATAAAATGTACCGTAAAAAAAAAACGAAGCTGGGTATCATACAGATTAAACGACTCGAATACGTAGCACGTAATGTTCAATTAATATACACGATGTAACAAGTGAAGAAAAATTTTATCATTTTTATTCGTCGATTTAACGAGAAGAAAGAAAAAAACGTATTCGTGTCTCTTCTGTCACTTTCCCGGTCTGTCGAATAACTCGATTTAACAATTATGTACCTATGGTGTATACTTCTCTGTATATTTATGTAACTAGAACTATATATGTACGTATACATAGTTATAATTTTGTACAGTCAACGCAGACGCTAAAATCGTATGCATGAAAACCGGCCGACGTGTTCCGCGAGGTAATTCGAACGCGGCTGGACGAGAACGGTGTTCACTATCTAAGTGTGTTCTTCCGTCTATGGTGTACTGTGTTGTGTAGTACATACGTATGTAAGTAGCGCGAACTGACCAATGACGGCGTGCACGCGTCGAGTTTACCACGCGGACACGTGGCCGCACACACGGTACAAATTCAAATTTTATGCCTATAAACTTACTACTAAACGTTGATTAAACACTGTTCCGCGGTATTACGGATGGACGATATTCTCGCTACTCTAATTAAAGGTATGAAGGCCACTTGGGATTAAACGTTCGCGAAATATCATCGATAGAGTCGTGGTGTGTATCAACCGAGTCTCTCTACGCTTTAATTGTTGGCTCACGAAATGGCTAAAGTACGCGTACCAGAAGTCTCACGGAAATAGATTTTACTCGCTCGTCACCGGGACGTTAATTGCCGTTAAGAGCATTTCGATGATTTTCGAAATAACGCGTTCCGTATCGTGGCGTGATCAAGTGGCACTCGATGTATACTATGAAACTGACACTACCTCACCAGACACCTAATATATCTCAACCACAAGACTGATTTTAAATAGTATTCCTAAATAGATAAGGAAGAGGAAAATGAAGATGAAAAAGAGAGAAAGAGAGACAGAGAGGGAGAAGGAGTAAAATAAAGGGTAGAGGGAGAGAGAGAGGAGGAAAAATGAAATGGGGTATTATAGAGAAAAAGAGATATTTGCGCGTACAAAATACGAATATGATTGTCATCGTCATGATCACATACTGCGCTGTCGCTGCCAATGTCGAATTCCTACCTTGAATAAGAACAAACAGCAAAAAAGAAAAGAAACGATGAAGAAGAAAAAAAAAAATTCTTTGTATCATACGGTGTTTACTTGTAATTTTACGATCCCTCCAACCACCACCACCTTCCCGCTCACCACAAACACCCCACCAGCCTCTCTTACGCATCTCTTCGCGATCATTACGCATTATACCACACGACTCATTATAATGAATGTTCCTATCGAGTTGACTGGTCTGTCAAAATATTTTTATTATTAAAAACTCACTGTTTAATCGTTCTCGTGCCTTTGTTTTACTCTCATTTACCACACCCATCCATCCAGTGGCAGAAATTAAATCACAAACAAACCTAACCTCTTCACGTCTATATAAATTCATGCATGAATTGTATACTTAAAATTATCGTGCACTTCAACGAGCACAGAAGTAAACTGAAGAGAAAAATAGCTTTAGTAGTTTAGTCTTGGACGTGAAAGGGTTGAATTTCGATTATTTCTCATAGTCGATCGTTCGACGCGTTTTCATCCAACAAAATTCACCGACGACGCGACACGCGACGAAGTTCATCGATGCAAAAATCTACCGTACACGTATACACACTTATATACACCATACCATACGGTATACGATAGTCGTCATACTGTTAATGGATTCCGTGGAGAGCATCGATCTATCGATATTTTCCCGGGGACGCATCAATAAAAATCCCCGAGTCTATTATCCCCTGAAGGACCGCGAGACGAGGACCCGTATAAACTGTCGCGGCCCACAAAGCGTCAATATTTTCACAACTCATCCGAGGTTGCATCTTGCATCAGCGACCGCCCAATATTGCAACGAAAATGGAAAAAAAGGTTGGAAAAAAAAAAGAAGAGGAGGACAGCGTGTAGCGTGTACAGACTAGAGAGGAAGAGAGGGTGAAAAGGGGTGGATGCTGAAAAACTGCCCTGCATGTATACACAAACACACGTACACACACCTCACCCTCTTGCACCTATACATATATTCATCTCTTTCGCTCGTTTTTCTACTGGAACGTTGCACGAGCTGCGTTCAGCTGCGCCATTCAATCCGACGAGTTTCCAAAATCTAGGATTCCACGCATGGACCGAGGTACTAAAGTTGTGTGCGTGAGACAAGAGTGGCTGCCAGCCACTGTTAAATCGTTCGAGAGTGAGAGGGGGAGAAAGAGCCGGCCGTGGCACAGTGACACATTATGCCATAATGTGGGGGCACGTGGCAGATGCGACGGATCGAGTCTGACTGGATGGATCGGTGAAATCCGTGAACGCGTGGAATTTCCTTTCGAATGTCTGTCTGAAGTTGCCCGTCTGTCTGTCTCCTTGCAATCGATTCGATGACTCGACGGATTTTTCAGTTTCGTGAATGCATCTCTTTTCACCGATTGGCTGTTGGTTTACCCTAGGGGCAAACGATAAATGATATTTTAATGCATAGATGTTAATTGGTGGTATAGGGTAATTACTAGAATTCGTTAATGTTAATTGGTGGTTTAGGGTAATTATTAGAATTTGTTGAAACCATTGTGCAGAGAATGCACAAATTAATAAGTAATTAGTTAATATTGAATCATCGGTATTTAACATAATATATAATATAAATATTATCTATCGTTATATCGAATGTGAAAATAATAGCACCGGTTTAACTCTCTATATATATTCATTTGTAATGGAATAGAGTTGAAGTTTACATTCTCTTGATCTCCATCGAAGTAGCCTTCATTGTTTACTTTCGAAAGCGAACAGATACAGTTCCCCGTTGGCGCTACAAATGCTTTTGTCAAAAACGATTAGGTCACATGAAGAAATTCCGAGGTGAACGCCTGAGCGTTTCTTTCGGAACGCATCGGGAGAAGGACTGTTTTCGAGGTCAGACTCCGGAAAACTTGAAGGTCTTTGGACCGCTATGTCGCTACCTGAAGTACCGGTACGAAATAGGTAAACATACGCAAGCTGAACCGTAACAACTACACGCGACAATGGCGAATTTATCCTTTAGTCAAACAAGAGAATCAACTACCCCCTATATTGACTTTTGCTGGAGAATTAAAAAAAAAAAGACCACATATTTTACCCAATTTAAAAAATGATCATTTTTATTTCATAATCCTTTTGCTATTGAAGAAGATTACGGAGAAGAAACACCGCGTGAGGAGCATTTGTTCACAGTTTTCATACTTGGAAATCTCACAGTAAAATAACGAAGTACTTTTTATTTCAAGTTGTTTTAACAGCTGCGCTCGATTGTAAAATGACTTTTTTACAGTGCTCTGGTACACGCTACTAACGTTCCATTACGCTCGTACGGATAGCCATACTTTTCAACTAGACGTCACTGCAGGTAAAGGTGTAAAACAGAAACGCACATTTTTATTACAGACGTCTTACATGCGTTTCAAGAGACGAAGCATCTTTTAACCAGATAAATAAAGAAACACTTTATTTATATACAGGGTGTACCATCTAACTTTATTACCTGGAATATTTCCACTATAATTATTATTTCGTATTTCTTCTTTTTTTTTTAAAAACATTATCTAATTTTTTTATTTCAAAAATTTCTATATTCTTATACCACGAAATACTTCAAAAATCTCAATTCAGCAAATAACTGTAATTCCAGGTTTCCATCATCTCAGTTTCCTGCGCACCTCTCCTATAGCCTGATTCGATTCTTCGCACACTCTAAATAACCTAAGAGCATTAAAGACTACCTTCCCTCAAAACTATGAAGAAGGGTGATCCAGTAGCTTTCCCAGTCTAATGTCGAAATGGCCTTAATGGTGGTCCTTGGGCGATATTTGAAGATCTTGAAACGATCATCGAATGGAGGACGTTAATGGAGGCCAAGGAGGGAAATTTTAGGAAACACGGTGCAACTAGTTCGTCATAAATTTTCCATCGGAGCACACTGAGGGAGAGAGAGAGAGAGAGAAAGACGTGAAATAGTGACGTCGTGTGCACGCCACGCGTCCTAAAAGCGACACAGGACAAGAGGCAGAAGGAGCCGCTACTGCTAACCCCTCTTCCGCTTCTACCTCCACCGTGCCTCCTTGTTTTTTGTCTTTCTGTTAAAAAAACGCTCCTTTATAGCGGCAAAGCGCGCGTGCTGCCACGAAGAAAGAGGGATGAAAGGGATCCTGGACTGTGGCACCCTCGGCCCTTGGCTGGCCCACCGTTGACAATGCGCCAATCCGATGCAGCGCCCTAAGAAATGCGATACCATTTACGGGAGAAACCCAAAATTACGTGAAATCCAGGCACGCATAGAAGTACTTTAGCTCACGGGCCTCGCCTATTCGGTGGAAGATGGAAAGCGGGCATTTTCTTCGAGAATTCGAGGAGAACGGTACAATGAGTTTTGATAACTAGGATTTTGGAATTAACTTAGAATTTTGGTTTTTTTTTTCTTCTCTTTTCCTGAAGTGCTATTGATACGTGTGGGCTGGAAGTTTTCCTTGGAAAATTGCTATATGGATGACATTTCGTTTTTATTTTTCAGTGAACCTACCAGGTGGCATTAGAAATGATATATTTGCAGTTAAGAGTAAGTTAAATTTGATCACATGTATAGGACATATGTGTCTGCTATTATTTAAAGGGTTAATATTGAGGTGATCACTGAAGAAACTTTTATGAAACCGACTAAAATATTGTTACTACTGATGCATTGAATTATTTTTCATTTCATTTATCTTCAGGCAACTCTTTCGATCTTTAAGAACAAAATAAAGACAAGCGATGGTATCGACAAGAATAATTGCACGTGACCCCGTTCTTCCATCCAAAATGCATTCGTTCGTTCTGTCAAAACATGGCCATTCATTTCTGCTAGTAGTTCGAACACACCTAGACCAGAAAGAAATTACAATAAATCACCATTACCAAGGAAAATTTACTCTTCTATCCACACCTACGTAACAAGCACGGAAGCTGACCGAACCAACATTCAAATACAACCAGTATTGTCATCGAGAATGAAGAAATATCACCATGTGTCAACTATTCGTTCACACCCCACGCATTATCGTGTCCTGACGATCAAACCTGAAAGCCAAAACGGCACTTTCATGCAAGCAACTAAAAATACACGAGTTCATCCCAGTGGTTCCGAGAAGTAGTTCGAAATGAACGTAAAATTGGAATATATTAGTCGCAGCGGCGTTACCCTCTCCGTCCTATGTTTCGACTCGCCACTTAAATTCCGTAAACAGCCTAAATTTAAATGACTTCCCGTTTTACGGAAGTCGGCTTTATTCCCGACATATGGCGGCGGAACAATGAAAAAAAACGAACGATCGAACTAGGCCTATTTCGAACGTCTCACGAAACAGCGATCTTCTACGGCCGTGACTTGTATCTCTTTCGACATTATGCTCGATTTCTATGCAAACGATGCAACAGGGAGACCGAAAAAGATAGGGAGAGACACTGTCCATCTTACTTTAATTATCCCAAAATGTTTGAACATTCGAAAAAAATCAGATTTCTTCGTTTTAAATTATCTGCAAAACAATTAGGTCAAATACATTGCACTACTTTTAGAGACCTAAAAATGAACTTTGCTTAAATTTTCTTAGGCAATCTGGGTCATTAATAACCCAAGCGAAACTTCACTTTTATATTCCTTCGAAACGAATTTTCACTTTTATTGAAAGTAATTTTGACATAAAAATCAATTGTATAATATAGTAGAGACTTTGATAAGTGTTCCAAAATTTTTTCAGATTTTTTGAAAGCCTCGAGGTGAAAAAGTGAGAGCACGAAATATTTCGTAACAAGGCTATATAGCGAAAAATTGGTGGACAGGACATTTCAGCCAAAGAGGTCAGCATAGAGTCTACATAAGAGAAGGAAGAACGATATTGGTGAGGTTTCGGGGATGTTTATCGGCTCCCGAACGGGTCATCGTTGATTCTCCGTTCCTATTTAGAAGAATAAACGAACAGAAAGAGAAATTGGTATACTTTCCCCCGAAATGGTCTCGTTCGCTGGATGACCAACCACTTCCGGAAGTGGCGTGCGTTAGAGTGGACGACGGATCCGAATTTCAAGCGGACCGCACGGAGTGCCGGCAATATATTTTCAAAACTCGTTTTCCAGCTAGCAGGGAAGAGGAAAAAAAAGGACAATGAGCTCTCCTCCGGTGAGGCCCCGGTCTCTCCAGTCCTAATTATACAGCACACGCCAAATAAATGGGCCTCGTTCCTCGAAGCACCGTTGCCTCTCGGCACTCGAATGCTCCTCTCGGTTCCCTCTCTCGTGGCACATCTAACGATAAGTAGAAGACCATATGGCGAATCCTTTTGCCACCAGTCAAAAATCGCCAGGCACAAGTTACTCGCGGCGACCTTCGAACAACGAGCCGCGCCACCGACCGATTCTGATAGCTTTTCGCCACATCAAAGTCACCTCCATCTTTTTTCTTTTTTTAATCTTTCTAAGGGAACTTTCCTTTTTTGGCGATTATGTAGGATGAAGTTATGACTGTTGGGCTATTGAGATGATGTAACAGGTGGATTGTACCATTTGTTCAGACTTTCACAATTTTTTTTCTAATTTTTAGACATATATTTTAAACATTATGGCTTTTTTCTAACATTTTTTGCATATACATTTGACGATCTTTTTCCAGTAATTTTTATATATTCCTTCGGTTTTGTTTCTTCAGGACAGTCGAAGTTGAATGTGCAAAAGCGGCGCGTCTCACGTCTAGGATATAATATTAATATTCGAAGCCACTTTTTTATAGCAAATTTCCTACACACATTTGACGATCTTTTTCGAATAATATTTGTATATTCCTTTGGTTTGGTTTCTTCAATTTTTGCATGCAATTTTTTAGAATTTTTCCTCTAATTTTTATATATATACTTTTTTTTCATGTTTCTGACTTCTTCCTTTTTAGATTGTACGATATTTCTCTTGAAAGTCAGCTGACTCGCACGAGGAGTTCAAATTTTAACTACCATTCGAAGAAAATAAACGTGACCAACTTACTCGACCCTGTTCGACGAGTCAAAGATGACCCAGGAAGAGTTAAAAGCACAAAACACTATTCCGTCCGTGGTTCACCGACTTTGAATGTCACGAAATATTCTCCGAGCGTAGTTTGACGAGGCTTTAAGGAAAACCGGGGTTTCCGCTTATGTGGAAAAGTTATCCGATAAAATCGGTGAAACGCTTGGTAACCACAGTCTACCACGGGTTTTCACCTGCTTTCCTATCTTTACCGCTGTATATATAAATGCCTGTATGTGTGAGCGCGCGCATTTATCGCCTGTCATCTTAGCCCGTTAATGCCCACGGGAGAATCCACCTTTCTAAGTGACAGGTGCCAGGTTCTAGGCGGAATCGTTTCGGTTTGCCTCGAAAATAGTACCACGAACCGAGTTTGTACTAACTCGATTTAACGTTGAAAATGCATAACGAATGCCCTTCATATCCGTACTCTGCGCATCAATTATTGGGGAACCAATGGAAACCTTTGGACATGGTTAAAGCTCGATGACCATTTCATCGGAGTCCTATCGTTTCAACGTTAATTAAACATTTCCTCCCTTTCGATTTTTTACGAAAATGTCTTTTTTAACCTTTCTCCCTTTTTCTTTGCAGTTATCCGACGACGTGTTGAGAGGATTTTTATATTTTTGACTCGTTTGTTCGTGTTCCGTTGAAATAATTCACATTCTTTGACGAGACACAATTTTTCACTTGTCTGTTTCATGATTTGAAGGCTTTTACAGATATTCTTGATTGATTGCTATTGTGCAGCATGAAACGAAGTTTTTTGATGATACTTTCTAGTTTGGATAAAAGAAGTAGTTGTAAGGTTGGTGTAATCCTCTTTTTCGATCAGAAATTGATACATGGAAAGTTTAAATTTTTATTGTACATAAATGGATAGCGTTGAAAATCGTCGTTCTTCATAAAAATTGTCAAAAATGACTATCAACGTGAAATTTTTCATTAATTTAAAAAAAAGAACACTTCAAATTTACTACTGTCTAAAAAAATTCTTCAATCAATTTCAATAATCACACAAATTACACTCATTCTCAGTACCAAAAAAAAAAAAGAATTAAAAGCATAATTTAAAAAAAAAATGAAGAACTAAATGAAAAGCTTTCATATATTAAAAAAAAACAGTTAAAAAAAAATAATTCACAGGCTTCAGTTGTCATTCTTCGATTTTAACCCTCTTTCATCTTATTTCCATTGCTCGACTTCGACTGTTCTCCGATCGAACAACTCTCGTCTACGAATCCACAAGCAGCAAGAAAGAGAAAGAGAGAGAGAGAGAGAGTGGAAAGGACTGTAAACCGCACAAGACATCGTAAAAATGTGTATTTTAAAGACATCCAGTCGCGTTACAACGCAGTTTGGCCACGCAATCACGTAGCTGTGGGAAACGCCGGGAGCTTCCACAAAGTTCCGCGTAAAAGTAAGCTCGGCCCTCATAAAAAGGAGGATTCGAACATGAAACGATCCAAGGGGTTCGCCGCTTAGGTGACACTGTCGTGCCAAGGGTTGTCAAACCCCTCGAGATCCACCCCCGTGAAAGTAACCCCTGCAGCCTGCAACACCGTACACACGGCTGTTCCTCTGGTCCGGCTCCGTGCAAGGAGACCCCATAAGAATCAGACCGAATGGACTGACGCGTTTCTTTTATCGCGTTACACTAACCGAATTCCACAAGATGGAAATGTCGACCTGTGCCCATAGCGACCTTTCCATATGGAATTTAATTCTACGATAATGTTTTTCACAGATTCTCAACCTTGCCCGGACATAGTTTCACGTGTGAGAAAATGGAGCGCGACGCGCAGCTGGGAGAATTTTGGGTACAAGAAAGCGAAGCAACGAAGGCGAGTAGCTTGTGGTTTATACTTGAAAAGAGTGTGATTGCGATTTTTAAAAGAGGCCATATTTTAAATAAATTATCTTTTTCAGCTATGGTAGTACGTGAAAACATTTGTAGACAATTTTTTTAATGGAAGAAGTGGGAAAAAATGAAAGTTTCACGTTTGATTTTAAATTTAAAAACCAAGGTCATTTTAAGACCATTAAGATTGTGTATGTTTAGATGCAGAAAAAAATATACCTTCATGTAAAAAAGCAGAAAAAATGATTTATCCTTTAAAATGTTCTCGTACCACGATAGCTAGATAAGATAATTAGGTAGCCTGTTTCACGTGGCCCACCCTCTACATTGCAGTCGCTCACATAACACCTAAAAGTATTAATCTACACACCAGAAGATACACCATCCTGGTACTTTCCCCATTTCAATTTCCACCGAATCGATCGTCAAAAAATCCCTTCGACGAGGCCTTCATCTTCTCTCCGCGGGTACTCTTCATCAAATCGATACGACGCCGCACCTTGCAACTTCTCCTCCATTTCACAAACAAGACAGACCAAGGGACCTGGTTACCTTTTTTCCTCCCCCTCTTTTGTCTCGCGAACAATTAACAGTGCAAACGCTACCGCACGCTACCTCTCAAGTACCGACATTTTTTCCAGGTAACGAAAACAAAGAAGCAGAAGAAGAAATAAGGAAAAAAAGGAGGAAAAATACAAATGCAAACAGACACGTCGCGAGCCAAGAGAGATCATCGAGTTCGACGCGTTGCTTAAAAGGTTATCTCCTCCTTCTTCGTCTTTGTGAATTAGATTTTGTGGACTTGGGGAGCCTTGAAAAACTCCGGGGGCCGCTTTCATCACAGAAGAGCCGATATCGTGAGCATTAAACAGATTCCAGGGTACCGTGAACAGACAAAGATAAAGAGAGAGGGAGAAAGATGGAGAGAGAGAGAGAGTGGTAAAAGGGTGTTATTAGGCTGGAGGGAACTGGTCAAAGGGAATGCAAAAGAACGAGAGAGGAGAAGAGAGGAACGTTCGCCCAGAGCATATTCCGGAACAAAGAGTGGCTGAGTCTCTGAAATAATCGGAGGAGCTTCATATTTCCTGATTTAGGGTGAATTTAACTCTACCGAATCGCGAGGCTGCATTCGAGCCGGAAGAAAACTGCGTATCAACGGATACGAGGTAAGACTTTACGCGTCTATCGAATCCTATACGTGATCCCTATTGCGTGCTTGGATCTCCGGAGCCAGTGTAATTTATCGTTACATCGAGCTGGTTTATTGCCTCGATTTCGCGTCTGCTTGCATTTTCTTTTAATGTCGAATGCTTCTTTCGATTTTCGTTCCGATTTGATCAATGTTTTAAGGTCAAGCTTTATGGGACCTTTGAATCGTAGGTGACACTGTGACTATTTTTATAGAAATGTGGTAAATGGTAAATGGGTATGTCAATTGTAAAATGCGTTCTAAGATCGATCTTTACGGAATCTTTGACTACTTTTCCCATTCGTGCCTAATTTTTGATTGGAAGATAGCAGTATTTTGTGTAATTCGTAGAGTGAATAATTAAAATATGGTTTTTTTTTTTGGTAAAATTGTTAAATCGTGTGAAGGAAAATTTCTAATTATTCGGAAAATCGTTCGAGTGCTTACTTGGATAATGAAAAAATCTGAATTCTTCTATGTTACTTCGAAATTTATACAATTCTTGGTAAGTTACTATTGGAGAACCCGAAGGATGGAGTTTCTTTGAATTTCAAATAATGATTTTCGTTTCTCCCTGAGAAATCAAACATCTGAAAACTCTTTCAAATCACCTCATCCTCGAGATGAATCTCCAAACCTTTCTAAGAAATGCCAGAAAATCCAATCGATCAAGTGCTTCCTTAAACATTGAACAATCTGAACTTCTTCCTATTAACTCAAAATTCATACAATTCTCAGTAAACTACTGTTAAAGAACCTAAGAGTAAAAAAAGGACAATTTTCATTCCTTCATAGTTCATCCTCCAGATGAATCTCCAAACCTTCCTGAGAAATTCCAAAAAAATCCAATCGACCAAGTGCTTCCTTAAACATTGAACAATATGAATTTCTTCCTATTAATTCAAAAACTACTGTTAAAGAACCTAAAAGTAAGAAAAGGCAATTTAATCTCTCCCTGAAATCTGAAACATCAGCAAACTCCCAGAAATCAGCCCATCCTCGAGACGAATCTCCCAAACCTTCTGAAGAAATTCCAGAAAATCCAATCGATCTCCCACCGTCGCTCGGTATCATTATGAAAAAATCGTCGTTCTTCGACGAACGTCGATCATCAACTCTTACAATTCACTCCTATACGTCACACGGATTCTCATCGCAAGTTCGCTGGATCTCTCTCTCTCTCCCTCCGTCGCGTCCTTGGCGTGCAACGCGGCGAAAAGGATGTCTCCTTTCATCAAGGGAGGGATAATTCGGTGCGGCGGACGTTCTAGAGACGAACGGACCAACGGACTGACGGACGAACGTAGAAACGAACGGACGGGGTAGAGAGTTGCTATAGAAACACTAATTCCGTCTCTGTCGTGCCAGCGCGGCACGGCCGCTCCGCGCCGCGTCGCGCGGCCGATCCCTGCAGCCGAGGGAAGAAAAAATAGCGAGGGTGAAAAACCTGGGGGTGACTCAAATAAAAAAACGGATCAATATTAACTCTTTTTTCAGGGGCGGATGGCCCACCGAGTGGGGATGCCTCGGTGTTCACCCCTCTCTCTCTGCGCCGTTCTTTTTTTCTTTTCTCTCCTCTCCTAACCTTTTCGCGCTACATCTCTCTCTCTCTCTTCTGTAATACCTCTTCGTCGTGCCACTGCGCTACATTTTCGACCCTTTTTTTTTCACCCTTCCTATACACGATCCTTCTCCGTCCCTTCTTCGTTCCCTCTTCGTTCCGCCAACGACACGCTCCGCTTCCTTATTCCTCCGCAGCCTTCTAGGACGAATACGAAATTAGCGTTCGCGCTTGCTGCGAGCACGAACATCTCCCTTTTTTTTTTCTTTCTTTTTTCTCTGCATCTTCCTTTTATTTCGGCCTGGATACGGTCGTTACGATCTCGATGGCTATCGGGGTGGTTGCTTAACGAGTGCCTTTGCTGGAAAATTTAGGACGTTTAGAATTGTCCACGTGTGGTTCAACACTGTCAAGATTCTCCGCTCTATGTGGAATTTTTTTGATAATTTTGAGAAGAAAAAAATATTCATCATTTGCGACGATACGTTTGAAATTTGGTTCGTTCGTAGAAATTCGGGGATACTTTAAAGAAGTTTTTGGTAGATTTAGAAGAACCTCGTTTTCCTGAAGAGCTTGAAAGATTCCCTCTTCTCCCTAAGAATTATCGAAACTGAAAATTGAGATTGTTCTTTTTTTTTCTAGGAGGAAGGAAGAACGTATCGATGGGTGTGACAGATTTCGAGAGGACCAGAGAGACGGTCTCTGGCGAGCAGAGAATCAGGAATACGATTATACACGTGCGTAACACGTATTTAAGCGGTAAAGGGTCGTGATTTAATAGTGTGCCGTGGTCGAAAATACTCGATAAAGATTGATGTATTACCCGATGGTTCCGCGACCGAGGGATCGGAGCACAAAGAACCTATCAATAGACGAAACGGCGAAATACAATTTGTTCCTCGTTCGAAAGCCACCGACACGCACCGCTGGTGCGTCTACAAATAAATCACCGGATTCGAGTACTTAATTCCGCATCGCCCGACGATCGTTCTCCGAAACCAACAATTAATACAAGAAAATACTTAAGAGAAACATAAAAAAACTGATACGTGAAAAGATTCACTCGGGTACTAACCCCCGTGTAAGAAGGGTTCGTGTACCATCTTAAGAGTGACGTTTAAATCATCGAACCTAACTGAGAAACGCGGGCAACATTCGAAAAATTCTCCAGCCCGATTAAAACCGAAGAACAGAAAAAAAAAATAGGGTCGCAACACCCTCCGACACACATTCATCATCCTCGCAGCATCCCTTCGTCGCGCGTAAGCGCGCAGCGTTAACCTCAAAAAAAAAAAAAGGGAAGAAAAAAAGGTTCGCGAGAGAACCGGCGTGGTGGCCGAGTTTCTCGAAGTCAGTGAATGCGTCCTTGACTTCCGGCCGACCCTCTGCAACCCTTCTTTGCATTCAGTGGCCTCGAAAAGCACGTACCCTTTCACCCTGCGCGCGCCCTCGCCTCCATGACCAAAAGAGCCCCCAAACAAACAGGCATTTCCATGGTTACGCGCAATTACCAGGGTTGACCAACGACTAACTACCCGGCCTTTGAGTTTCCACCTTGAAGAACGAGCACCGCTAAGCAAATCGGTCAGGGGTCTACGAAATCGAACGTACAGCGGGCGCAACACACACACACACACACGTATACACTTGCGGATAGAAAGAGTCGTCCGATGGCTTCGGTGGACGTTTTTCCAACAGAGGAGAAGAGACCATTCCAGCCAATATGCAGTAAATTCGCGCGATCACGCGTGGCCTAGTTTTGATCTATCTCCTTACCTCTCCCTTTCGAGCGTGTTCCTTTTTATGGATTACACTTATGCGAGGGGGATGCCCCGATACGAACGGCCTCGTCGATATAACCGAACCGATGAGAATTTTACATCGCCTGGTACCCCGCGTCGCACTCGCTGTCCGAATGCGGAATTTATTGGAGGACCGAGCGTATTCAGAGGAGAGAGGAAGAGAAAGAGAGAGAAAGGCATCCGGGAAATAAGGAACAAGTGGATTTTCGGAAGATGATATTGTGCGGAACGAAGTGCAGAGGGTGAGTTGGTTCTGTTTAATGGTAAAGTATTTTACTAGTGGAATTTTATAGTGTTGGTATTTTCATAGATTTCTGCTTTCAAGTTTTTTGCGGAGGAATGGCATTTATTTCGCGGTGATTCTTTTAGTTTTTCGATGTGTATCGTAGAGATGAGAATATTGGATTGAATTGTTTGGAGCAAATGGAATGTTTAATGTTGCGCTTTTTGGAATTGTTCGCTTGATTACTTACAGTGCTACGATTGCAGCAAGTTTTTGATTAAAGTATGATTTTGTGGGGCACTATTGTAGTTGAAACATTGAAAATTAGTTTATTTTTTTAGTCGATAGAGTCCAAAGTCCATAGAGTTCAAAGTCCGTAGAGTCCAATGTACATAGAGTCCAAGGTCCGTAGAGTAGAAAGTCCATAGAGTCCAAAGTCCATAGAGTCCATAATTCACAGAGTCCATCACTTATAGACTCCAAAGTCCGTAGAATCCAGAGTCCACAATCCTCCGGGTCCGTAGAGTACATAGTGTCAATTGCCTATAGAATCCAGAGTCCATAGAGTCCACAATCCTCAGGGTTCATAGAGTCCATAATTCGCAGAATCCATCGCCTATAGGCTCCAAAGTCCGTGGAGTCCAGAGTCCACGATCCTCGGGGTCCATAGAGTCCATAATTCACAAAGTCCATAGTGTCCATCGCCTATAGAATCCAGAGTCCACAATCCTCAGGGTCCATAGAGTCCACAACCCTCAGGGTCCATAGAGTCCAGAGTCCAAAGGGTATTCAAGTAGATTTCTCAAATAACCACAATTTTTCGATTAAAGCGAATTAATTTCCAATCGTCTAAATTTTCGATTTTTATTTAGACGGTACAATTGACAAAGATATAAATTATTCGCGCGAATAGTATCGACGTTTATAAAGGTGCGTCTCCACGAGGAGAAAAATTGAATTTATGTCTTCGGAAAGAGCATATTCGTTCGGTCTGCGGGCTCACATAGGCAGGCACTAGCCCCGCAGAAAAAAAAATCAATGGCATCAATTCCATCGACATGCACAAATGTGTTCAAGTCCAAGGTCAACAACCATTTTGAAATCAATCTCTTCGCAGCACGAGCTACAAGGAACTTCTGCTTCCGACACTTCCCTTTTATTTCAATATTTCATACGATCTCCCCTTAGTATCGACCTCTAATAACAGTACAGTACTTTATCAAAATCGTACATCTAAAAAACCTTTCTTCCTACCTTTGTTCAAAATAAAAACGTCACTATTCTTTTCAAATTATTGTTTTCGTTGTTATTTTCATTTTCATTTTTTCTATATTCCATATTTTGCATATTTTTTACATACCGTTAAAATTACTATACACAGAGAGAGTGAAGAAAGTTGTATCTAGAGTTTCAAAGGGAACACGTCGCAAAGTGAACGCGTGTCACCCCTTTTATAGCTGGAACACGCGCTCAACATTCGAAGGTTGGTTGTTATTGTTTTTAAAACTGGCGCCACGTCCTTTGTTCACGGCCCGTGACTTCGAAACCGTGCCAATGTCGGAAGAGAAAAACAATGACCTGTATTCTAAAAAACCGTTCGAAATCATTGTACCTTACAGAAAAAAAAAAAAAAAGAGGTATCGCTTGCACCTTTGTGCGGGTATTCAATTTTTCATCCCTTGGAAACAAATTTATCACGTTTTGTAAATGCACCACGTTTTCTGTGTACCGTTTCAATATCCAATATCCGGTTCCATGGAAGAAAAAACGGAAGCAAAAATATGCTTCGAATATTTATACAGCCCCAGGATTTATACCCATCGTTTAATATCATTCATTCGATACATATTGTTTCCAATGCTTACCCAAATATTATTTCGTACCGTTGTTAATTCAAACAGCACTCGTAAAATCAACACGCGTCGAACGTTTAATAAAAACGTTATCTCGTTGAACGTGCAAACAACATTTCATCCCCGGATGTTCGATTAATATTTCTCCAAACAAACAGAAAAAAAAAAGGGTAACGAAAGAAAATGCAACTTTTCAAATTTCCCAATTTTCCCGGCCCACGCGGTAAACGATAAAATCGGTACATTGATTTCAGCTTCTTCTTTTTTTTTTTTTTTTTTTTTTTTTTGTCAACATATTCTTCCCACGCGGCGTTCGCAAGCGATCAGAGGCTGTCGGACACACCCTTCCCACGTCTTCCTTCCTCTGCAGCCTATCTCGAAGGCTTGCTATGAATTCCTCACAATGGAAGGCTTGTATAGCGGATATTTTATCGCTTATGGGTGGGTACCATGGTGTGCCACGGCTGATTTACATAATAGTAGCCGGTACCGAAGCATGAGACTTACACGTACAGCTATACGAAAACCGCGACTCATCATGATTTATGCATGGACAGGATATTTCGTAACCGTGGGCCCAGGCCGCCGTCACACGTACCAATTTCTTGCATTTCGTCGTACCACTATTTACGCGAACCACCTTGATTTCCTCTCGCCTCTTCTCTTTCCTCTTCTTTTTCTTTCGTCGTCGTGATTAATACGACGATGCATGAGAACGAGAGATCGATCATTATCCGTTGGTATAATTAATAGTATGCAAACGAGTTAAAACGAATCAAGCCGGTGGTGATTTATTCGTCGCCCGAACGAACGACGAGCAGATGTAAGTTGATTTTGACGGTGCCCGCCTCACGCCCAATGATTCCGAGATTAATTCAGTGAACATGAACGAGCGAATAGTAGGTAGCTTGGTCTCGTTTAAATATCCACCCTTAACGACATCATAAATTAGATAAACTCTGTGCGCAGCTGGTGACCGATTTTGCGCTTTTGCCACGGCATCGGCCTTTTTGTCCAATTACAAGAATTTTATTTCTCGGTATGTTAACTCTGTGTCGTTGGAGATATTAGAAGGTGGTTAAGGTAACGATAACGAGGAATCCACGACGATCTATCGAATTTGGTGAGAAATTTTTGTGGAAAAATCGGTCGCTATAGTCTGAACTACATTTTTAACAGTCTCAAGGACACAGGTACACTCTCGTCCATAAATCTCTTGAAATCTGTCGTCAGAGATATTGGAAAGTGATTAAAATAACGATAACGAGGATTCTATGGAAAAGTACCTATATTAGTGACAAATTTTTCTGGAAAAATCGGCCGCTATAGTCTGAACTATATTTTTAACAGTTTTAAGGACACAGGTACACTTCCGTCTATAAGTCTCGTTAAATCTGTCGTCAGAGATACTGGATAGTAGTTAGAGTGACGATAACGAAGAATCCACGATGATCTATCGAATTTGGTGAGAAATTTTTGTGAAAAAATCAGTCGCTATAGTCTGAACTACATTTTTAACAGTCTCAAGGACACAGGTACACTCTCGTCCATAAATCTCTTGAAATCTGTCGTTAGAGATATTGGAAAGTGATTAAAATAACGATAACGAGAAATCTATGGCACACTACCTATATCGGTGACAAATTTTTGTGGAAAAATCGGTCCCTATAGTCTGAACTATATTTCTAAGTCTCAAGGACATAGATACACTCTTGCCCATACCTCTTCTGACACTGTCTACATGTAGGTTAAGAACAGATTTGTATCATACTTAAAAACTGGAACTATTATTTGCCGATTTGCTAATATACCAAGCTAACTTGCTAAATTATCAATCTAACAAAGGAACCTTAGTTTTCCTGTCTTTCTAAGATCTCACCAGAAGTATTCGACCAAAATTCAGGTGTACAATCGATTGTCCGTTGAAATTCCGCGCAACCGCTGAATGTCTTTTTATTTTCAACCCGAAACCTCGTCCCACCGTTCGCGCCCCATTCCAACCTTCAAACGCAGCCCACTCCTGCAACCTATTTCCCCCGAACTCACCGCCCCTACTCCCCCGTAGAACTTTGATTACAATTCTTCCGCGAATGATTCAACATCGAGCGTCCACGGTGCAACTACCATGATCCATCGTCCGAGGGTTAAGCAAGGGAAACAATGAGAAAGAAAAGAGGAAAAAAAAATACGCGACCAGCAGCGAAACAGAGAGAGAAAGAGGGCGAAGAAAGCGGAGAAGAGGTTTGGTATCGCGCTAGTGTCTCGTGGCTGTAATTGCTGCTCCCGAATTAAATAAAAAAAGAAAGGAGCCGAAGGAGGAAAATAAGACGAAGGGAGAAAGAGAGAAGCCGGCTGAAACGAGGCTGTGAGACTCTCAACCCCTCTCACTTGGTCTCTTCCTTCTCCGGCCGATGAAGGGTCGGAGTCGTCGTCGCTGGTGCTCCTCCGACTACCCGGCATATCATTACCCTCACTCTGCCCTCCTGACCCCTCCTCTTGCCCCGCGGGCCACTCTCCTCTTCCCACCTTTTCTCTCCCGTGTCGTCAGTCTCTTCTTTCTTCTCTCTCTCTCTCTCTCTCTTCAGCTCTCTTCACCCTTCCATCTCTTCGCCGGTAGCAACCCTCCGTACTTCGATTCGCGCGGCCTCCAACCTCCCCCTCCGTCGTTCGTCGGCCCACACCGGGGGCAATATGGCCGCCCCTGCACACTGGATACATTACGGCTGCGTTGCTTAATTACGCAAGATACTTCTTCGAGGGGGAATCCCGCGTGCTACCGTTCTCTCTATCTCCCCTCTCTCACTCTGCTACTCCTTCCTCTCCATCCCTTCCTTATAGTAGCCAGCCATCCACCTTAGTTAAGGGGTGAGTTAGGGGAGAGACAGAGAGAAGAGACACCGGCTGAGGTCAAAATATTTCCTACCTCGTTCCTTATTTCCTCGCCTTCAACCTCTCGCGAGATTTCTCTCTCTTTCTCTCTCTCTTGGTCTTTTTCACAGAGGAAGCAAACGGTCGTGTAGCCGTCCAGAAAGTTGCTCGGTCGGACGACAAGGCCAGAGATTCATGGGTAGAAAAGAGAAATGAAATTAGTTTGTTAACGCTCGCGTTCGCAATAAGAGAGATAGAGACTAAATAAATTCTTGGATACGTCTTGCCAATTATCGTAGAAAAGTTCAAGTTTCCCCGTTGTTTGTTACCCCGGCTCGTGTACCACCGCCTCTCCCCGTTCAACCAGAGGGAGAGACGGCTGTGCTTTGTACGACGTGGACATGCGTTCCATGGGTAATTAGGATGTTACGAATGTTTGCGCCAATGTTTATCTTATATAAGTCTAACTTCTCTTCCTTATTTATTTTTTTTACTTCTCCTTTTAGTATTGTTACCGCGGACAGTGGCGGACGAAAGTCTGGGATTACTTGCACGTTGCGAGGCGGTTTATAGACGGAATATTTAATTAGCTTTCAACACTTGCGACACTTTTTCACACAAACCACCTGATTGTATGAAGAATTAGAGAAGATACGTTGCAGAGTTTCTAAGAAGTTCTGCGATATATTAAAAGTGTTAGAAAAATTTCATACACAGGGTGGGCCAAATAAAACGAATTGTCTTTTTAACGAATTCGTCGAAGAACAATTTTTTCCCTACTTCCAACCGCGTTACAGAATCTTCGTTTCGTCTACGTACTTATCAGACAAGAATATCCCCAGAAATTAACAGAAACTCCGACTTAATCAATCCGTAAAAAAAGGTATCCTTATCCCATAAACAATTTAAACCTCAATCCCTCCCGGTCGTTCTTCACCCCTCGTCGAACGTTCCCAGCGACCCTGTGAACGTGCAGGATCGGCGGGAAAAAGAAGAGAAAAAAAATTAAAAATTAAAATTACAATTTCCCTTGAACGGTGTCTGCCTCGCGGAGGCAGAAAACTCGACGAAAGGAGGAAGAGAGGGGCAGAGAAGCTGAAGAAAGAGGAGAGACAAACGAGAGAACAGCGTGGAGAGACGAAGGCTGCGGGTGGAGGGTTTGAGCTGATGGCGACAGAACAGGGTAAAGAGAGTGCTCGGCATAAGACATAAAAAATAATGCGCGCGTAAAAAGGCGACGCCCCGCTTTCGACCAAAAAAGGGTACGGGCAGAGGGAAAATATTCACGGTTTAGTAACGGGCCATGAATAATAAACCGGCGTGGAGTAACGCGAGGTTAGATGAGAGTCCATTAGCCGATCTTACCGGTGGATACAGAAGGTGTTTGATTGTACGAGTTTCGAATACTCTCCTCGAACCTCGACTATGAAATTTTCCTGTTTTTCCCAAATTCGAGCGTTCTCCAATAGAGAAAATCTTCTTACTCCTGGGAGATCTTATGACACATGCTTGAAATGTTTCGTCAAAATTATAGAAGATACAATAGCCGTTCGTTCTTATCGTTACCATTATTAACACTGTTCACTGCCACGCCAGATTTGCACGTTGCTCTCAGAAGGCCAGAAGAAAATTTTCATTATTCTAAGCATAATATCATGCTATGCTTTATTATTCATATTTGTTTAAATTCAAAATAACGTCTAGTTAGCTATGACGTTCGAAGTTTTTATTAATTAAACACTAGAATACACGCGGAACACGAAAATGCTTAAGACTAAGAGAGAACATGCTCAAAATAATAGAAATCACAGCGGTCCAAATATTTTTCTAATTCATTTTATTTGAATTATTTCAAACATTTCAGGCACTCCGATCATCGATGACTATCATGGCGCCGTCGAGGAAGCAATCTCCGGTCACAGGTGACCAACGTGGCCAGCTAACGTGTTAATTCTTCTCCGAAAAAGAGAAACGAGCCGCACAGAAGAATACCGTGCGAGAAGTTAGAAGAGAAGTTCGAGTTGGGTTCGACGAACCCTTCGCAACGGAAGCAGCAGCAGCAAGGTACAAGGAGGCGAGGCACAAGGCGAAAGGATTCACATCCCTTGGAGCCGCGGACCCACGGATCCGTGGCACGGAGGGGTTGAAAAAAAAATGGGCTGGGTGATCGTGGGTGAGTCACTACTATCGGCTTCCTAGGGTGATAGCGCCTGGGGTGGGTGCAGACTTTTTATCTATAGGGATTTGCAGCGAGCCTAGGTCCGGTTGCACCCTTATACCTAACCCCGCAAGCCATCCGATCGACCCACAGAACGACACAGAGAGTGGGACAGAGAGGGAATGAAATTATTCATGAGATGCGCGTAACTGCTGCATCTCTCGATCGGTCGCCGATATTGGGAAGGGTTGCCGGAAGGATAGGAGAATGAAAGAAAAGAAAGAAAGGAAGAATTTGTTATAGGGACAGAGAAACACCGTCTGGCGATGGAAGGAAATTCGAAGGATGCCAGGCTACAATTATCATACAGATGGGAAGCTAGGAAACGGTCCTGATTTTAACGAAAAGGGAGAAGCGAGAGATGCGGTTTTGTCACATAGAATCGCGTCGAAATTTGTCTATGCCGTTGGAAATTACACGCACCGTCGCTCTTAAGTATTAGAACACCCGGAAAGTGTTGTACGATTGAAATTGTTCCTCGACA
>NW_017100231.1:565174-578837 GCF_001263275.1 Habropoda laboriosa | reverse complement strand
TTACACTGCGGATTTTGATGCATTTATGAAAAATTTCAAGGCACGCAAATACGCACAAAATTATACAAATAAACTCGCTGTAATATTTAGGGAATAAAACAGCTTCTATTTTTTTTTAATTATATTCATAAAAATACGAATTTGTCGTTATACCTCAAGGCTCTAGAGCAATCGAACTTCTGTTAGGTAATAACTTTCGAACTTTTCTGAAAATCTTTCGAACGCAAACGCGGAACAAACTTGTACCAACGAAAACACTACAGACATCGTTATCACACCCATCATTCGTTGCCCGTCAATCTCCAATCACTCCCAAAGAATCCACCAAACCAAAAAAAAAAAACAAAAAAAATCCGTGCGAACGATCGGCAAGAACCGTAGAATAGGGGCTGAAAACTAAAGAGAATCTCGAGGAGAGAGAGAGAGAGAAAGAGACCGGCCGTGATTGCCACTTTCTGCTGACCCGGCCGATTCTTCGACGACCTTTACCGTGCCAATTGCCGGTGCGAATAAAATTTCGATGAGTAACGAGGTCGACGGTGCCATTTAACATTTCATAATCAGAGGTGCCGCTGTAGAGGGTGAGAGACTCTGGTCCACCAACCAATGTAACCACCCCTCGTTCCAATTCTATTTCTCCAGGGCTTCTTCCATCCTCTCTCTCTCTCTTAACAGCGAAACAAAAAAAAAAGAAAAGAGAATACGCGTGGACCCCTACGGTATTTCATCTTATCCTACCACCACCCAATTCTCTTCCCTCCCAATCCCACGATCTATCCCCGGACAGGTCTGAGGCCGTTAGGCGAGTCCGAACGCAAGCTACTAACGCTCTCTCTCTCTCTCGCAACGTAATTTCGCTTAAAAACGTAATTAGTGTGCGTCGAGATGGGGTTGAGGAGAAAAAAAAATCGTTAGGGGGTAGCGAAGTTTTTTTCATAGCGTTGGGGTGCGGCGGGCCAGGAGCTTCGCGATCCTGCCTTGCCTGCCACCCTCCGCTCCGACGGACGAGAACTAGGGGTCCCACCCTTCGCCCCACCTCGACCAATCGCCCCTCTACTCGCTTCGTCCCTGGCCGCGTATCTTTTTTTTCTGATCAAATCTTTGGGGTGGACTTCTCGAGTGCTCCGGAGCAACTCGGCCGTAGGGTATCGAGCCGTACATCTTCTCGCTGCTCTGAAGAAGTTGAAAGGATAAGGAAGAGAGAGAGAGGAAGGGTGAAGAGAGAAAAGTGGATCGGGTAGATTGATAGGCAGAGAAGGAACGAAACATTATCGAGAAACCTGACTCCTCGCAGACAGCCTCTCCGGTGTTACTTATATTTGACTTTGTACTTCCGCTCGAGAGAGGAATCGGAAGACGCGTAATGTGTATAATTAAGACGGGATATCTGCCGGTGTAAAGGTGTTTCGTCTTCACTTCTGCGAGTTTTCGGAATAAGAAAATGCGTTTTGGAGAAGGATAAAGAGATTTTTCTGTGTTTGTTTTACCTTTGTCTCTGATACTTTGGGTATCGCTATCGATCAGGTTCGCCGAGGAGAATATAGGTCTGGTTTAGAAGTCTCTGGACACCCTGTGCAGTTAGATTTTTGTCTCTGCCACTGGCTACACTTTTCCAGCAATTTTACAAACGAAGTTGTCGAAGCTGTAGCTTGTTAATTCGGTTCAAGCCACCGATACGTTGCTGTGTCGTCCCTTCTTTCCTCGAATCTTCGTAAATTGGCCGAGTTGCATCGACCACAGTAGCCTTTAACACATCGAACGCCGGATCAATTCTACAATTGTCCGAAAAGAATTTTTTATTCCAATAAAACACGTCGTAATATATCGACAGTTAGAAATAAAAGAAATTTTACAAATACTACCGTTTATTCTAATCAAACGCTTTTACTAATTTTCGCACCGCCGGTGACCTGTGACCCCCCACGGCATTCAACGGAGTAGAATGATCACGTTCGTTCAATTTTTCTCCCGTTCGGTAACATTTTCACCACTTTAAACGTCACACACTGGCAAAACTATCCACCCGACCGATCCTCCTCGAAACGAAACCACGATCATCTACGCGTGTAGTCCTAACAAAATTTACACGCCAAGGTAATAGACACCCTTTAACATCGTTTCTGGAACGCCCCAAGTGTTATGTATCCGTCCACCGGCGTGACACCCTCGCTCAATCGAGTGCGGATCGATTTGACACAAAAAGCCTGTAATATCCAGTGGAACCGTGTGTACACCTCTCGAGAACCCACCCTGAAATCATTTTCATCACACCTCATCTCCATAACACGTGTCGACCACTCTAATCGTTATCCTTCTATCCTAGATTTCGACATAATAATCCACACCCTGCTGTTAAAAAGAGGAAAAGAAAAGATCTACCTTAATAGGTAATCGCGCAGTTTCGACAGCGTCGACGCGTTCCGCGCCCTTTCTTTCCTCGTTCACCCGTGGAAAAACCCGTAAAACCCCCGTCCGTCAATGGGGAAACAGATATAAATTTCGGTAAAAGGAAAAAGTGGCAGGAAGCTACGCGGTATGAACATCCTTGTCGAGCGTGCACCACCTGAGTCCAAGACTTATGTACACTCGCGTAAAGGACATTCTCCGGGCTCTAACGCTGGATTTACGTACACACGGCTGTATCCTCCGCGCGGGAAAGTGCCGCCTAAGCATCTTCACCCTCGCTAAATTACAAAAACGCCGGTATTAATATCAATGAGAGAGAACCAGGAGAGACTTTAGCCGCAAGAAGAGAGAAGAAGGATGACGCGGTCGGAAATGAAACCTGAGAATCTCTGATCGTATATTTCGATTTGTCTCTCTCTCTCGCGACGAGAGAGAATGACGTTGACGTAATAAAAAGGACGCAAGGACTGTTCAACGTAATTCTTTCTTCAGTTGCCAAAAACTGAGAGGTTTTACTGTAAAAATCAGCGTTTCACTTTCTTTTATCGCAATTACTTCGAAACTTAACCACTTGTAGCAACGAATCACCACCGGTGGAGTAGATTACGGCGAAGAATTTTTCTTCCGGTAAATTTGCATTTTAACGTTTACTATTCAATTTCAATATCGACTTCCTTTCTACGTATTCGACACGCTACCGAAATTCTAAACAGCTGAAACAAACGTGATAAGGAGAACGATAAGGCAAAGGGGTTGATATGTTCTCTACCACGTCGCTCGTATACGAGTGACAACGCTGTTTTGCGATGCGATGGTTGGTAGAAGCGAAGGATCAACCGAAGAAAATAAAAATTGTCACAGAAAATGATAAAGAAGTGTCTTAAAGAAAAAGAGCAAAAGTCTATGTTCTACCTTTCTGGTAGAAATACCTGAAATACCTTTCTCACAAATTTATCGTCAATGCAAAACAAAAAAAAAGAAATACCAAATAGACACTAGAAATTTCAAGCAAAACATCATCGTCCTCGTTATACCTAATATATCAAATTGAACAACTCCAGCCTCCAACGCATTTCCCCTGTCGTTGATAATAAGACGAAGCATCTGAGCCGCGTGTAGGCGTAGAGAAAAAAGAGCTTCCGGTGGCGCGTGTGCTGGTGCAAGAACTGATTAGAAATTTATAAAGAAACATATCTCACGATGCGTGACTCTCGTAGAATGCCACGTAGTGGTGCCCTTTCGATTCACCTCCGACCTCGCCACCCTATCGCCTCTTCGAAACGTCTTCTCGAACGGAAGACGAGCCGTCGAAGTCCTCCGTTGCAGCCGAAGGAAGCGCGAGGAGAGACTGGAGGAGAGGTACGAGGGACGAGAAGGTTGGTCGGTCGGTGGATCGACGAGGACGGAATGGAAAGAAGCGAAAAGAAGGCGAAGGGATGGGCTGATTGAAGCGGGCATGATGTTTAATTCAAAGAAACTGAAGACACGCCCCGCTAACTACGGAGCAAGCCGCCGCCGCGCCATCAACCCCGAAGAAGACTGGACCAGAAGAAGAGGGAAAGGAGAAGGAGAAGAGGAGAAAAAAGAAGAAAAGGAGGAAAAGACGCCGTGATCCTCTTTGCCCTCCTTAAATCTCCCTGGTAATTGCTTCCTTTCAACGAACCATGACTTTACGCGTGCCGCTGAAAGCTAAGGAGACACTATCGGCCTACGAGTGGAAACCGCGAAACGATTTGAAAAATCGAACGCGTCGAAAATTTGAATTTCAACACTGTACTGCTGTACGCGTGTGGCGTACGTTCTATTCACCGACGATCGATAAAGAAATTTCACGGGTGTTTCCATCGATAATGAGAAACGCGGTGGTATCAGTTGGTTGTTTTCGTAAATGTTGCCTTCTATCAAGCGGAGAGAATGTACAGTTTAGAGACACCAGCAGTTTCCGCCATCGCTACGAACGTCTACCATTTTGTCTCGGGTGCAGCAATTACCGAGGTTGCATTGCAGACTTTCCTCTGCGCATGCCCTCGAGGGTGAAAGGGTTAAAGTCTGCCCACCCTTAACTGGAAGGCAGGTCTTCGAGGTAACCTGTAATTTCTTTTCCCCCCTTTGCGATGATATTTCTTTTTTCGGTCCTCTTTTTTCGGTTCTTCACGTTTGTCCGATTTAGAGTCCTCCCGTCTTGATTGTTGCTCGAGGGAAATACCCCGGCTTCGGGCTTCTTCGATCATTGACGTTGATTCATTTCAGGGTGACGCGTTCTGCTCTTGCCGTACCGCGTCCCTCTCTCTCTCTCTCTCTCTCTATTGTCTATCTTCTATTCTTCTATTTAGATCTGACGAAATTCTCTTTTCTCGCATTGTTCGAAAGAAGTTTGTTGAACGCGAATGCGAAATTTTGCACCACCGATTTAGAACGCACGAATGAAAAAAAAAAAAATGATATTCGACAATTGGTCTTTCGACAATTTTTTGTAACGCTATATTCTTTGGTTTGAAGATTTATTTGAAAAATGTTAAACAGGGTGTACCTGGAAATATTAGAGAGAAAGTTGAACCTTCTTAGGACGTTATCCCTTTAGGAGGCGTTTTTTAGGGAAATTTGAAAATTGCAGCAGGGATATTTATCGGGCGATGGTGTTAAGTTGTACAGCCTGTATATATTTAAAAAAGAAAATAAGATTCGTGTTGAACGAATAAATTCCTAAACTTTCGGACGATAACAAAAATTGTGTTTTTTTTCTCATTTTAAATATTACTAACACTTTCCGCCCGATTAGTTATTTTCTCCCCCTCGAAAATTTTGCCAAGTATTTTATCCTCTTTGAACGCGAGTATATTTTAGTCGCTTACTTATTGCGTACAATACACCGATAAAAAGATCCCTACTGAATAATCAGGCGAAAAAAATATATATATGTATATAGGTATATACAGGGTGAGCCACGTAAAAGTCTTCTCTATATAGCTATGACGGTACGAGAAAATTTTTATACGTAATTTAAATGGTTTCAAAGGGTGAACAAGATGGAAGACAAATTTTTTTTTATTTTTCTCAAGTTCCCGTATGTTCTTTTACACAAATGTATTTATATTTCTTTCTATTGTATGTTGTAGCAAACGATTGATGTGTACTTAAATATACATAATAATGTTACCTTGAGACGACCTTGGACACTAAAATTTTAAACGAAACGTAAGCTTCCTTTCATTTTTTCGTTGTTTCTTCCATTGAAAAAACTTTTCTTCCATCTTATTCACCCTTTGAAACCATTTAAATTACGTATAAATATTTTCATCTACCACCACAGTTGAATGATATAATTAGGTGGTCCGTTTTACGTGTCTCACCCTGTATATGTATATATATTAAGAGGCGCTCACGCAATCCCTTTACGATTAATCGGATAACGCGATTCGCAGGAACGCCTCGGTCGAGTCCGAGTATAAATACACCTCGAAGGGTGAACACGGATTGGCCGATCGAGAAAGCGCGTTACGCCGATTTGCAACCGCGCTTTTCTCTATCTATCTATCTCACTCTCACTCTCACACACTTTTCACCGAGCCCTTGTATATATTTTCCTCCTCTTTTTTCTCTTTTTTTTTTCTCTCCGTTCGGTTCGAGCCAATCTTTACCCTCCGTCACCTTTTCCCTCTCCTCCTCATACGGTAACCTCCTTTTTTTTCTCCCCTTTACTCCTCGATATCGCGGTCTGCTATATGGCAAAAACTGACCCCCCAACCCACCGAAAACAGTCTAACTGCGAATCGACACGTGGGCAGAGACGCGTGCGTTTTGTTTCGTTAGAAGCACGCAGCAGAAAAAAGCACGTGAAAAACTGGCTGGGACAATGCGCGAGCGCAGCTGGTTAAACGCGGAAGGGTTAGCCGATTAACATAAAAGGGTACCATTACACGGCGCGAGGCGCAATTCGACTCGTAGCGAGCACACGCGTCCTCTAACAAGCCTTATTTATACGATGTTTTTGCGTTGAAAAAACATACACATACACACAGTTACGGGTGTGGCTTTAGCCCGTAAGATGGCAATACTAAAGATTGAGCAGACTGTAAGTTTACAGCTTCTATATAGAAGAAACGACTTGAAAGGGTATCTAATTATCGCAGATACTTAGGTGTTGGATTTCGCTAGTCAGCCGATCCTCGCGATTAACGGGACCCGGCCACCTGAATTGTTTGCAAATGGTGTTTCCGGTGATCTTTCATTGTGTGGAGATCAGTTAAACAATAGAAAGGTACCGTGTAGTTTATTATGCTTGCTCGTACAATTGTTTAATTTTATCTTTCCTTCTTTTTCTTGAGAGGTTAGAAGTTTAATTACATTTGAAAGATTGTATGAATATGAAATTGTATGAAATTTATTCGAAATTTCCAATGCTTGTACGTGGTGAGTTGGATGAAATACACCTGTTATCCACTAAAAAATTGCGAATCATGGACAGGAACGAATGTATTTGATTTGAGACGTGTTTCACAAGGTACGATGAGTAGTATTGTTGACACGTTAAATATTGAAATTACATTTCTTCGGTATCGATGAATCTTGACGTTTCTTCACAGTAAATAATTGATCAGTTGTGCAGTTTGTAAAATGGAAATGTGTAAAGTGACCGATATTATTGGTTAGGTTAGGTTAGGTATTTGCTTATGAAAATGATATCTAATAACACTCATTCCTAAAGCTAAATATAATAATAATTCAAAGAATCGATGAAAAAAAGCAAAATAAATAAATGAACATTTTCCATAAATTTTCCAAAGCTGTGACAATTTCCCTTACCTACTACAATTTTCACAACAAACTGCAGCAAAAACTTTCATTACGCTCGATACAATCAAATCCGGTGTGAGATGAAGAGACTATCGGCAATTTGTCATCGACTTTTCGAACGCTTCACCACGGCCAACCATCCGAAAGGTCGCAACAATAGCGATAATCGGTCGGACTGGCGAGAAAAAGTTCCGAAAATCACTCCTCCTCGCGGGAAAAAAGGAATAAATCAAACAAAAGGATAAGAGCGCGATGGAGTCTGTGGTATAAATCGAAAACCGACGAGAGGGTAGCTGAAAATCGTCGATGGAGTTATAAAAGTGGGCTCCGTGGCCTCCTGTCACCCCTTCGAACCGCGCACCCCGATGATGCACAAGCAGACACATTGGGATGTCTGCCCTCAAATTGTGAACAATACATTATTTATGTCTGTCTCCTATAGCTATCCTTCCAGCATCGAAATTCCTTTGTGATACGAAAGTGTCGACGTTTCCACTCTATCTGCGGTGATTACATTGCAAAAGTGTGGAAAGTTGACGAAGCCTTTTCGAGTACATCGAGTCTCTACTATCCATTCCGATAACAGACATTTTAAGAACGTGCTCCTATTTCCAAGTGAAGTGCATTAAAACTAATAGTGTTTACTTTTCAGAATCAACGAATTCCAGTAGAGTTATATTCTTTCAAAAATCACCAGAACGATTTTACGCTGATCACAAGAATAAACCTTCCTTTCAAAACCTTACGAACATCCTGGTAAATCGTTACATTTTCACACGTTCAATTTTCCCTCGGGAAAATCTCTTTCTCTTTTGCTTACACTTTCATTTTACACCGTTACTTGTTCAATCAACCTTACGAGGTTTTTTTTTCTTGCAGGAAGTCTACAAAAAAAACCGTTGCAACCAATTGACGTAGTATATATGTACCGTACTAGAGACGTTCGAATTACAGAATCCAGGGTGCTATTCTAATTTGCCACCACGTGTACATACACCTTTCGTTGTTCACCGAACGAAGTCGACCTCTTGATACACTGGTGTTTCACCTTTCCAACCTATTCTATATATATATATCTTTTTTTTTCCGAGCTCTTTTTATCGCAGTTCGGTTACTCTGAAGCGTTCTGATCAGCGTCACCGCGGAAACAGCAAAAAAAAAAGTGACAGTGTAAAAGAGAAGAGAACTAAAAAAAACACACACACGCACATACACAGGATGGTAATACGAGTAAAAAGCGGTGCTCGTTAAATTACAACAGTTACAGAACTTTGATTTTGGATAAAGAGAATCCGGTGAACGAAACGAAATCGTAGCTCGAGAGTGTGACGAAGAGGGAGAGACATGGAGAAAGAGGGTGGCTTTATATATGCATACGAGAACATTCAGATGTCAATCAAGAATCGAGACCTTTCGAATTTGGGGTGCGGAAATCGGACTTTTTCCGAAAAAATTTACGTATTCATTCGCACCGCGAAGTGGAGTGGAGAAAAACGGGATGAAAGGGCGAAAGAGAGAGAGAGAAACAGAGAGGGAAGAGAGCGGAGAGAGAGGGTGGAGGAAAAAGAGAGAATTCGAGCGAAAAGTCTGTTTGCTTTTTTACCACTCTTGACTTCATATTTGAGAGCATATTTTTTGCGTCAACCGTCACGCATTGTTAACGTCAACTTACTCGTTTATTTTTTTTTATTCTTTCGTTCGCTTTTTTTGTGCCATGCGTCGCTACGCGTACCGCGATGAAAGGAAAACCGTCTGACAAAATCCAATGCACGGTATCGGGAATTTTCGTGATTTCCTAGATCACGTCTCCGTTCAATAAATTTGAACTGGTGATTTAAAAAACATTATTTCAATTATTATTAAGGCGATTAAGTTTATATTTCTTTTTTGTTTTAACTAATTATTTTCTACATTATATTGTCCATTTTTACACAGTGAAGGAAAAAATTGTACAAAAACATTTAGAAAAGTCTATCTGCGTCACGTGTATTCGTATATTTGAAAGAAATTCCTGAACCAGTAACGATATTATATTTATTTACAAAGACGAACTTAAATGTAATAAATATTGAAAAATGAATTTTCAATTGTTTTATAACAAATTTCAATATGTAATTTTCATGAAAATATAATTTGTAATAATATTTCCAATTCGAAGAAAAAATACAGGGACGAGAAAATCGATAAAAGTTTTCTAATTATTTCGTCACGATTTTAGTACGAGACATTATCATACGATGCATTTTCACGAGTTGGAAAAGCGCGTGATACACGACCTGCTCGCCACGCGTTTCCACAGTTCCTGAATGCAGGATGAATATCGGTCTGCTTCGCCGCAAGTCAGGCATTATATCGCTTTTACATTTATAAAGCTGTCACACGCCGACTCGCACGTCATTGTGAAAGGGGTATTATGCTTTAATAATGGACAGCATCACGTGTCAGATTCATCCGGTAGGATGGAAACGGTGCGAAGTTTATTTTGTTTCAGGACGATCGAATCCAATGGCGACGCGCAACGAAATATTGTTACACTCGAGTTTTGCATGGTTGAGAATCATAATTTTATCGACACAGTAACAATGTTCTCTGTTTGTACTCAATTGTCGATATGGCAATATCTATCCGCTTATTCTACCTTTAGTTAAGTGAGGAAAGGATGTTAACTTATTGTTTAAAAATATCTTTTCATTGATAATTTAGAATGTGAAGATTTTTGTTTAGATTGGAAGTTTAATGTTCACATATATCTAAGTTAGATAAATGTACTGTCTATTATTTACTCTTGGTGGAAAAAACTGTAATATCTATCGATGTTTTTTTCTCTTCATCATTTACGTTTACTCCGTATTAATTGTCTATAAAAAAGGAAATCGTTTCCAGACGTTTAAGTCTTATCATATTTTGGCAGTGTTTATCTTGTAACAAAAAAGTAATTTTCTGCAAGGAAAAACAAAAGAATGATATATAGTTTTAATCGGAATATTGTTCGAATAAATCATTTTATACACTTATCTAAAGATATTTGCGTGAAAAATAAATAATGTTTATCATCTTGTCCTTGTCTGCATTTAAATGCATGTTAACAGCATAACCTTAATGGATGAATGACATGATTAATTCATATAAGGCCTATATTTCTATGAATTTATATACACACTGTTTTTTATTGAAGTACAATTTATTAAATTTCTATTGCAATTTGATACAATAGTGACATTAATATTGTATATGTGCATTTAGTGATAACTAAGTTATCTGCAACACATTGAGAAAACGTTAAGCAGAAATAGAATTAATCTTTTTAATTAAGTACCATATAAACGTAAGCATTAACCTAAGTATTATATGAGCTTTGTTACGTTCATAGCCAGTAATAAATTAATGAACAATGCAATGATACGAAAGTAACATGAAAATAAATATTTTTGCCGCGTGGAACCAACAATTTCCTTACACCACACAAAATTAATACTATGCAGCTAAAAATATTAAGCAACATTTTGAATAGAAGCAAGATATTCGTTGTATCTTTTTTCTTGCGCTTGCAGCAATTTTTGCAATTTTTTCATCTGTCCTTTACTGATTTCTTTACCGTCTATATCATGCGTAGGTATACCCTAAACAAAACAATTTTTTAAATACCGTATACAAAGAAATATATTAACTAACAAACAATTTTACTCACATTATTATCAAATTGAGAATATTTATCCTTTTCTAACTTAAACATTTCAGTAGGTGGAATTTTTCTCTGCGCTTCTTTTGCTGCTGCTGCCGCAGCAGCATCCGCCTTCTTCTTTTCCTTCTCCAGTGCTTTTTCTAATTCCATTTTCCTCTTGCATTCCTTTTCCCTTAGCAGTTCTTCTTTATTCACTAATTTAACTTTACATGATTCCTCATTACTGTCTTCCAAACGCACGCCGACGTCCGGTAAAATATCGTCACGTAACTTATCACATTCCTCGAGAATACTACTAGCTTTTAACGTTTTAGCATGACTTCTCACTTTTTCACGGAAACTTGCCAGAATTTCAAGATATGGCATGGCAATTTCTTCAACCTTCAATGAAATCGATAATAAAAAAAATGCACGATGTAGATGAAGGAAAAGTAAAAGTATGTGTAACATACATTTAAATTTGTAGTATTAGCATCAACTGGGAAACCAATACAATCGTGTGAAGATGATATTGCACCAAATATACTTAACATTTTCGTACAATAAACTGCAACATCTCTAAGTAATAACGTATTTGGTTGTTTAACTTGTTTCATATAAATATTGCAATGTGTCACAAGATCTCTAATTGCATCCAGCGCACTTCTTGTATCAATATTATCTATAATACAAATATACAATAATTTCTGAAGATGAAATATGCACCTGACAGTGTTCTGTTTACAAATGTTTACTTACCACATAATGCATTATGCACAGAATCTCTAGTATTATAAAAGTTCTGGTTTAATTCCACTTCAGAATTTGTCCATTTAGTAAAAGTATTAATATTTGTTTCTGAATCCAGAGATCTAATTTTACATTTTACATTTAAAAAAAATTCCTGTGATACAAATCAATTTTATAGATATTATATTGTTGAGTATTAAACAGAGTATAAAATATTATTTAACCGACGTTTATACTTACATTTAAAAACTTCTCATATTGAATAGCCATATTCATAGTATTATCGCTATAATCTAACGTGTCTTTCCATGAATGCAAAAGAAATGCAAGTCTAAGCTGTCTTGCTGAATGTTTTTTTAATGCATCTTGTATTGTAATAAAATTTTTTAGAGATTTTGACATCTTGCATCCTGCTATGGTCAAATGACCAGAATGAAGAAAATATCTAACCCAATTAGAATTATTAAAATATGCTTCTGCTTGTGCTATTTCATTATCATGATGTGGAAATTTTAAATCTACTCCTCCAGTATGAATGTCTAAATTTTCTCCACAAACCATAGATGCCATAACTGAACACTCTATATGCCAACCTGGACGTCCTTTACCCCAAGGACTTTCCCACCATGGCTCTCCTTCTTTAGAACATTTCCAAAGTGCAAAATCTACCGATGATTTTTTTTCGGATAACTCTGAAGTGCTCAAATCTCCTAATCAAAAAAAGTTTTCGTTCAAAATATAATCAAGTATTTAAAAAAAAATTCATTTTTACCTTCTCCTTCTTGTAAACTTGATGTATCACCATATGCTTCTGGCACAAGTTTAGCATAGTAATGCTTATCTTGTTTATCAAAGCTAGTAACATCAAAGTATACAGAACCATTACTTTCATATGCATGTCCATTTTCTATAATTTTTTGAATAAATGCTATAATTTCTGGAATATATTCACTAACTCTTGTCAAACTATTTGGCTGTAATACCTAAAAAACATTTCATTATAAGTTTTTCTGTGTAATTAATAAACATGTAATTAAATTCAAGATTATATTTAAATTTACATTTAAAGCATCCATGTCTTTTAGAAACTCCATTTCCCAATGTTGTGACAATTTGGTGAAAATTGAGTGTTCCATGACTGTAGCTCCCTTTCTCTTGTCCAACCATTCTGCCAATGGATCTCGTGTTTCTTTTAATAGCAACTGTACCCATAGAAATTACAAACACAGTGTTTTTAGATAAATTATTAAATAAAATTACTAACAATATTATTAACATTAAATAATAACATTATTACTAGCTATATGCTTATTATTAATACTCTAATAGCATGAAAACTATATATAAACACATACTTCTTGAAATTCTTTCATTTTGTCCTCATCTTTAAGTTTCACAGCATTCTCAAGATTTTCAATTGCCTTTCCCACATTGGACAACATTTTCAGTAGCATATTTTTTTTATCTACATCATTTGTAGTCTTTACTATATCTTCAAAAGTACACATAACATTTTTTGCATCATCCAAAATTTCATCAAGGGTATGACTCTCTTCAATATATCTCTCATATAAATAGTTTTGTCTAGCTCTCTTTATAATTTTATCATCTATATCAGTAATATTCATTACATATAGAATATCATATCCAAAATAATCAGACAACACACGCCTTAATATATCAAAGGAGATATATGATCTAAATAATAACAAAAATCATATGAAAGTACATTAAAATGAATATTATACTTATAATATTTCAATAAAATATGTGCATAATTTTTTGAACAACATTATGATTACCTAGCATGTCCCATATGTGAAGCATCATAAACAGTAGGTCCACAACTATACCATAGTATACGATTTCCAAATTGTGGGACAAATACTTCTTTATTTCTAGTAAAACTATTGTATAATTTAAGAACAGAAGCGTTTTTTCTTTGAGGTGGGGCCCACGATGGTTGTATTCTCTTTGCCATTCTTAATCTATAAAATCTGGAAATACCAAAAAGTAGTAAACTGTAATTCTTAATATTTTTGCATCACTATA
>NW_017100231.1:542734-565159 GCF_001263275.1 Habropoda laboriosa | reverse complement strand
TTTTACTTATTTCTGTACGCATCATTTTTAAGGTTTATTCACATATAGGGTACTTAATACCGATACTAATACATTTCTTTTATTTGTATTAGATAATATAAGTCATTATACACGCGGCTTATCATTAAATTTTTAAACGATCCACGTTTAACATTCACAAGGAACGTTGTCTAACTTTTTAGTAACTTTGAAAAATTCACCTATTTAATCTCTAGTACGGCAGTATAGAACAAAGTCTGATGGCACGTTATGTTTAAAAAATGCAATTACTAAATATTGTTTTTCGTAAAAATAATTTCGCTATTTTTATAAATAATCCATAAAAGAAAGTAAGATTACATAAAAAACTTCATCTATACATAGCAGTTATTCTAATATTTGAACTAACACTATCCTAACCTAATTTGCAGTTTGAACGGAAAAGTGGATTTAAGAATATTTTAGTGACATTAATTAGCGGGATAGCAAATACATCCTTATATATCCGTCAGTTTACTTATATGATTAATAATGATGAGTAATAATAATTCATACGAAAATTCCTTAAATTACAATTTTATTTCAAATTATTAAATCATTTAATCATATTAAAAATATAAATGTATTACTATACATGTTATTAAATAAAATCACATTTTACAATATATATATCATTTGATAGGAAAAATTTTCATTAATCTAATTTACACCTTTGCCCTACAAAAAACGATTTTTATTTTTAAAAAATGTATTCCCATACTTAGACTAAATAATATATTTCAACAATTTGGAACAATATTTTAGTCACTTAAGTAATTGATATGTATATGTTTTTATTCATATTTTTATATAAAGCATATAATACATATCATTACAATAAATATTTTTATAAACATTCGTGAATACTTTAAAAGTTTTTAAGAAAATACATCAAAATGTTACATATATATCTGTATATTTAATATTACAATGTTTTTAATGTCATAATATGCATAAAAAGTTATACTTCAAATATTTAAAATTTATGTCAATTTGTTATACTAAATAAATTTGAAGTCTTATATGAATAACATACAAATGCTTTGGAATGTATAATTCATTTTTATGTATAAAATATAAATCTTATGTCACATAGAAAAATATCTATAATATGATAATCATATTTTTAAAACAGATACCTTTTTTTCTTTTAGAACAAAGTTCATTATAATTTTTAGATACATGAAGATTAAACTATACATATCCTGCTTTATCTTTATATTATCTTAAGTACAGTACCTTTTTTTACACAAAAAAAAGTTTAATATTTTTTGTAATTTTCATCTTGATTTAGATGTGATGTATTTGTTCTGAAAAGCAACATGTTTTGAAAAAACATTTTGTTGTCATTTCATAGTTATAACAATGTGAACATTTGATATAAACAAAGCTATACTACAATATTTTAATATTGTGTTATCAGTTCCTCTTTTTTTAGTAATTCTTTTTTGAAATTTTTCATTTTTTTATACATATTTTTTAGGTATAGTATTAAAATATATCATTTGTCAAGTTTATTATCTATTTTCTTTAGTTGCTTCCTCCTCCCACTCTATACCTGGCCTAATAAATTCTAAATCACTAGCATCATCAGAACTTGACATATTGTCATCATCAAAATATGGTTTTCTAATTTCATTATTCTGCATATGCCCTGAAAACATAAATTAATATTAAAAAACATGTTTTCAAAATTTCTATGCACACCTAAAATATACTCGTGTGATATTTTTCAATTATATTAATATTTACCATTTAATGGTCTTCTAAATATTTCAATTTCTTTTTCATCATCATCAAAGAAACTTGTACCACCTTTAAGTAAACTAAATGCATATCCATTCCAATTAGGTTTTTGTGAATTCTTGGAAGACTGACAATTGGCACAAATAAAGACAGAGCATGCAATAAGTGTCAAACATACAGTACCTACAAAAATATAATTGTATTATAATATATTACTGTAATTGCATTATAATTTATGTTATTGTAAATATATGTTATAAAAATATTGAATTTCTTACTTGTAAGTATAATAAAAACGGTTCTGGGCATTCCCATATATTTGTCATCATATGTTAATTTAAATATTAAATGTGAAATGTTGTGTACATCTGGTGTAATGAAGATCTTTGTCTGTTGAATATATCCTGATGCACTAGCACTTACAACATGAGTACCAGGTTGAAACAGAAGCCAATAAACACCATTCACTCCATTTCTAACATGATGTATTGATTTGTTATATAATAAAATAGCATTTTCAACTGGCTCATTGTTCTTACTAAGGACATATCCTTTTACTCCGTCATTAAGTTTTTCTATCATCGCTAATAAACTAGCTTTATTATCATCCCATACATTTCTTGAATCATCTGTGTTACAACAAGTAATATATACATCTATCATTAATGTACTTGTATTTAGATAAAGATGATCCATTAAAGAATGTTCTCTTTCTCCATTTATACCCATTCCAGCATAAACAACACCATTAGTATTTATATGCAAATTGTGATTACACTGTGGTTTTTTTGAAGTCATATGGATATTATGTTTTGTATATGATAGTGCCAAATCTTGTAATACATCATCATCATCAGTTTTATATATCTCTTCAGGTACTTTTCCATATTTTCCCGTGAACGGAATTTCAATATGTTGTGAACCAATGTTTAAATTTATTGCCAATACTGTGTTAACTTTTTTAAACCAATTAATTATCATACTTGCTTCAGTATTTAGTGCATTATTAATGGGAAATTCTAAATTATCCATAATCAATGAGGAACAAGATTGATTGTTAGTAAAATTTTGAGATAAATTTGGTGCAATATATATTGTAAATTTGTCTAAATAATTTTTAATTCTACTATCTTTCCTATAATGATCTAATAAATATGTTGCAAAATGCAATAAAATTTTCGAAGTAACAGGTGCACCATTTGAAATACCAGCCACAAAAGCTATAGATGGTCGACCAATGCGTTTATAATTATTTTCAGTTCCAATTTCTAAACACATTATTCGAATACCTTTTTGTGATTTACCAATAGTATGTAAAGTTGATAATTGCGCATATTTATTGTTTAGATCAGTTAAAACTTGATTCACGACATTTATTTCTTGATCTTCATTATCTTTCTGATGTTCTACTTTTTCTACTTGACGTTTTATCATTTTAACGTGGAGATCAGTTATACTTTCATTATAGACATGAACTTTCGCAGATTGTTCGATGTACCCTTCACAGAAAAATGTTAGTATATATTCACCAGGAAGCAGAATAATTTTGAAATAAGCCATATTTTTTGAAACATGATAACTATCGGTTCTAATTTTAACAATAGCCTCCCTCAAAGGAGTATTGTCAACATCTGTTATTACTGCTCGAATGCCAGTTGTAAAACCATGAATAAGTTGCATCAAAGGCAGTAAATTTTCACGCCAAATGGTTGAAATAGATTCTGCAGGTGGATACTTACAGCAAGCCATATTAATACTTATCTAAAAATACATACATACTATAGATTATAATAATTATATACAAATATCATAATAACATTTTAACAGTATACAATACATAAGTTTATTAAACAATAATGTAACAATAAATGTTACTTACTACTGGTATGTTATATCGATTTTTTATGTAATTTTGTACTCTTTTTGTATCATTAGGAATGTTGCAAGTTTCTTTATGTATTGAATATTCATAATTTTTGGCAAGTGTCGCATACACATTCGAAGTATCCTCTGTGCAACTAAAAATGAATATAAAATATTATAATTTTAAATTAAAACAACATACATACATGTATATAATAGAAATAAATATATTGTGTCAATACACGTACAAAAATTTAAACTTTCATTACCTAACTTCAAGTGCTCCACCTCCTAATAGTACTATCACATCATATCCTTCATTAGATAACATTGTTTTAAATGCATTAGTAATTGCATTCAATTTATCAGAATTAACATTATTTTGTAGCAATAATCTTTTGCCTACTTCATCATGCACAATAGCATTACAATCATGAACATCAATTATGTTATCAAAACCTGGATCTACACCAGGTACGAAATGCAACACAGTGTTGCTCAATATTTTTTGTATAGGAGGATCTCCAATTTGATTTCCCGTAAGAATATGAGTTGCTAATCGTAATAAAATTTCCCTACCAATTGGTTGAGATGCAAATAGTCCTCCAATTAAGCCAATATGAAATTTATTTTCCTCTGGTGCACCCATCTACAATTTTCAATCTTTTTATGTAATTTTAAAAAATAAGGTTTAAAGTTTTAAATACTCACATTTTTCTTTAAAGAAATACTTACATTATGTGTAATCTTTAGAGAATGTATGGCCATACTAATTAATGACTCTCCAGCTTGAAATTCTGCAATATTTTGTTGATGATTTTCCAACTGACTAAACCTAGCGCTTAATTCGGCATTTTTTAAGTAAGCATTCTGTAAATTTGCTATTAATCGAAAGTCGTAAGCAGATGACCTGAAATAGAAAATTATATCCTTATTAATATTTATTTAAAAATTCTACTTTTTAAAATACTTGATGACAATAAAAAGCATTCTAATAATTTGCTCTACTTCTATTAAAATAAAATTGTAATTTATCTTGTCATATCCAATTGACAACATATGAATGTATTTACATAATATTTTTTGGAATTTTTAAATTTCTTCATAAAATGACATTTTTATGATTCTTTATAAAATACAATCCTTTTTAACATTTAATAATACTCAATACAAATACCATTATTCTGGAAATTGTAATGTTTATAAGAATTGTAGTAAAATATTTCCTATACTTATGATTTCTATAAAATTGTATAATATGTAATAATACCAATGTTGAGGATCATCTCGCATTAACGTGAAATCCAGTGTTACTTCTCCTTCTCTTATATGAACACCATCTGGTACTGTTACAGTTTGCATTTGGGATTCATATCCTACTGCACTAACTGTAACATTATATTTGCCAGGAACCAAAAGGCGCCAATAGTCTCCATCATTACCTGCATAGATATCATGTTTAATTCCTTCTACAGATATTTTAGCATGAGGTACAGGGTTTCCAATTGATGACTGTATTACACCATGTATGCCTTTACGAGACTGTAAATTAAAAAACTCAGTAACACTTATTAAAATGTCTTACACATTAATATGTATACACACTTTAGTATATTTAAATTACATTTATATGTATGTATAAATATGAATACCATTTCAATAAGACGTAAAAGAGATTCTTTATTTTCTAACCAATATTTTGGCAGCTCAATTGCATTTGGAAATTTTGTGCATCCTACTTCAACAGTGATTTCAAAATCATTACTGTAAACATAATTATAATCTTGCATGCCTCCATTAACAGAATACCAGGCAGCTCCATTAGTTATACCATTTGGAAAACTTTTTTCTAACACATTTTGTACTCGGCCATTAGAGGGGCACGGTTTTCCAAGATGCATACGAGGATGTGCATTTGAGTATGCTAATGCAAGGGCTTTAAAAACTTTATCATCTGGACTTAAGTTTTCAACATTAGATGTATATTTTGGCACATTGTCATATGGATAATTTGCTACCAATGCTCCTCCATGAAAATTAGCAGAAAGTACAAATGGAATGCTTGCAATCCAATCTATTACCGCTTTTGTTTCAGGTTCTTGTTCTTTGTTATACTGCAATATAAAAATATATTTAAAAATTAAAGTTGATGAAAGTCAGCAAATCAACATACAAAAAAAGCATATTAAACAAATTCAAAACTTAAACAATAAAAAAGTTAAAATTCATACATCGTTTGTTTCATATTGATCAGGAAAGTTTCTGTTGAGATCAACACCTTTAGCATTTGCTCTTCCCCATCCTCCATACACATCTCCTTCTTTAGATATTTCATAACCATCAGGGTTCATGCTTGGTAATACATGTAATCTTATATTTTTTAGTATTTTCGTAACCCTTATATCATTTTCAAAGTTTTCACAAAGGTATTTCAACAACAATAATAAAATTTCTCTGCCAACTACTTCATTCCCATGCATATTTCCTATATATTTTACTTCCGGTTTATCTCGGCTATGTTTTCCAGGATTTTCTGTTATTTCCATAACGTATAACTGATGCCCATTAACAGACTCTCCTATACTATAAAGTCTTGTAATATTTGGATAATTTAAATTTAATTCTTTTAAGTACTTTTCCATTGCTATGTAATTATGATGCTTGAATTCCATATTATGAAAGAATCCATATTTGTTTACAGGATATAAAACTTCTTCAACTTTTTCTAAATTTAATTTTCATTTAAATTATCAAAAACCATAAGTTACAAAAAGTGTAGAATTACAAACTTTTTAAATATAGAAATGTTACAACACAAGGTGCAGAGAACATAAGAAATCAATAAAAGGAAAAATAATAAAACATTATTTAAAGTGCTATACTACTTAATGGATAAAAAAAATTATAGGAAAAGGCTGGAAAATATTTGAGAAAACTAAGTCACTGTTCAAGCAAATATAATACTTTATTTGTAATTTCAGATATTATACATTTAATTTTGATATATTATACTATACATCAAATTACAAATATAATCATAAACATTATTCTTTGTTTTACATTATTCCATTAACGTTAATAAAATTACACAATAGATATTTAAATTTCATACTAAAAACATTTGGGTATACTTTTCATATACTTCATATATTTTTTTCACCTTGTGTAAATGATTATTATATTACCTAAATTAAACTGGATAAAAAAAAAACTTTTATGTTTAATATAAAACTTTTCTTTTTTGTAAAATTTAAACCAGTTTTCATAGTACGAATGATTAAAAGTACGATTTGTGTAAAAGATATATTTAATACAAGTATTCTAAACATATACTAAAAAAAGTATCTTTGTATATACTTTTAGAAACATTATTTGTTAAACTATTTGTTTTTGAAAATATCTATGAATATAAAAGAGAGCATTCAAATAAAAAATAAATCACAGTTTACTACTTGGTCAATAACGTGAGTCATTTGATTAAAATAAGTTATGAATGTTATGAAAAGATATGTTCAGTGTACAGTAATGTTCAACTCTCCAATTCACATTTACAAATTATTCAGATCAATTATTTAAAAAATAATACACATTCATTGTGTGTAATATAACATTCATGTCTTTACAAATGTTATGTTTTTGTAATCAGATTACTTATTTTTCGAATTTAACGCATACAAATGAATTTAAGAAGTAAATAATTAAATATTTGAAAAATAAATATAAATACGAAAACAAAAATAATAAAAAAGATTAAAACATTTATCTCTCGCGTCTTTTTATACTTCAACTACTATGTTTCATAAATTAACAATTTTTAATGTAATTAATAATTTTTCTGCAGATAATAAAAGTTTGATATTTGTCTCCATACCTTGTGTGTACTTTTTTATATTTGTTTATACTAATAAAAACAAAACAATAGTAAAGTGTATAGGGGTATCAATATCTAATAATCTGAATAAATTTTAAAAGAAAATAAAAATATGTATAGATATAAAAAACGTTAATAATAGCTGTGCAATTGCACTTCTAAAACATAAATAACAAAATTTAATTCTTCACAAAAAAAAAAGATAAGAATATTTTAAATGCATATATGTAAACATAGTTAGTAATTCATATTATCATAAGATGACATTAGTTTATGAAATACAAGATACTGATTAAGAAGTGGTAGCATATGAAAAAGATCTGCATCCAGGTTACCTTGATCATCATAAGAGTCCAGTTTTAAGGTAAAATTCACAATGGTTGGGTCACCTGATTCTACTGTGACACTTATTGGTTCACTTGGTTGATATCTAAAATTGTAAAAAGTTATCTGTAAAACTTACTTGATAAAATAAAATAATATTTTTGTAGTACCTAAACATAGTAATCAAGTCTATGAAATGGATACATTTTATATTTAAATATACTCACCCCCATGCTTCAGCATGAATATAATAAGTTCCAGGTAGTAATAAACGCCAATATTCTCCACGATGTGTAGTTGAAACATTATGTTTTATTCCATGTACAACAATATTTGCTGCCTCTATTGGTTGACCATCTGAATCTCTTACAAGACCTAAAATTAAAACACAAATGTATACATCTTACAACTATTGATAGAGAATTATACTTAATAAACAGCTAATAACCTTTCACTCCAATATGTGCTTGTTCAAGATATTTTATAAGAGATTCCTTATTTAATCTCCAATATTCTGGCATTGCAGAAGCATTTGGATATTTACAGCAACTAAGTTCAAATGTTATCTCAAATGCATTAGAGTGAGCATAATTAAAATCTTGCATTCCTCCAATAACTTCATACCTACAGCAGATAAAATTTCATAACAATTTTCTTTACAAAATAATACTTCTCAAACATAAAAAATTCAAATATTCTTGCGTACCAATATGCTCCATTAGTAACACCACCTCGAAAAACATCTGGAGGGCATGCATTACCTGTGTGCATTAGTGCATTATTATCAGCATATGTGTGGGCTAGGTATTTAAACAACTCATCATCTGGACTTTTACTTTCGATACAACAAGGGCTTGAAATACTAAAAAATGATACATCATAAAACTTTTATAAAATGATAAATGAAACTTCATAATTTATGTTACATTTAAATCAAAAGTAAAAAGCATAGAAATATTACATCACATTACCCAGAATCATAAGGATAACTGGCTACAACAGCACCTCCATGAAGATTTCCTGATAATACAAATGGTTCTGTAGCAATCCATGTCATCATAGCTATTGTTTCATTTTGACGTCCATCTAATATATTGCTTCCCTTTTGGGAGTGAATGGTTCTTCTACTAAATTGATCTGGAAAATTTCTGTTTAAATCAACGTGATTTGCATTTTCACGACCTGAAAAATCTTTCTTTGATTCACACTTCCCTTCCTAAAAATAAATAGAAAAAACATGGAATTATTGTAGACATTTCAAGTAGTTTAAATCACAAAGGAATAGAATAATAAAATAAAAATGTTACCTCTGATTTTTCAAAACCATCAGGATTCATTGATGGCATAAGAAAGATATCAGTATTATTTACTAGTTTTGTAATTCTTTCATCTTTTCCATAATTATACAAAAGATACTGAGCAAGATATACTAATAATTCTCTACCAACAGCTTCATCACCATGCATGTTAGCAACATATTTCACCATTGGTTCACACAGTTTTCTTTCTCTAACATTTTCAGAAATTTCAAGAACTAATATGTCTCTACCTTCCACAGACTTTCCTATGGAAGACACTTTTGCCAAATTTGGATACTTCTGAGCCAATGAACTAAACAACTGTTGAAGTTCTTCATAATGTGTATAATGTGGAATGATAAAATTTTCCTCTAATTTATCTTCGGAATTTATTGCGTAACCATTAATAATTCCAATAAATAAGAAAATAAACGACACAATATTATACATAGTACTTATATGTACCATATTTGCATATGTGTTTGCGTAGAAATATAACAAATTTTATGATTTCAGTGAAACATTCTATACAGGGCAATATATACAATGTCGGTATAGCATACTGATGACGTCTGCAAGTACGAGCATGAGCAGAGTAGGGTAGGAGATTACTATAAACGATATATATATATATATATAGAGAGAGAGAGAGAGAGATAAATATATATATGTATGTATATGCACAAAATCTTTATTCCAGTTACACTAATATTACAAACAAATTTCTTCTTTTTCTAAAAAGACAGAATTTTTATTTGCAAATTATCTACGGTGTTTATTAGACACATTACTTTTAAATAGTTCGAAATTTTAAAGTCATGAAAACTTAAATCGTAAATAATACCAGACGATTCTTTGCATAGCGATACATGTGTGTATATGTGTGTGATATTTGTATCATTTTATGAAAAAAATCTTTTTCCACCTATGCTCTTAAATACACAGCAATACATACAATTAAAATAACTTTTGAATTAGTGAATTCCAATTGCGCAATTGGAATAAAATCTTTACGTAGACAAAAAAAGTTTATTTAAAATTAACATAAAATTTTTAATTCGAAAATATCTAGGAACATTTCATACAGTCTAAATGTAATATAGAGTGAATGATAAATTTAAATTTTGAGAAGTTTCTTTATAAATACGCAACAAATGTAATATTAAATGCTGCTCGCTTATGTTTTTTTTTATTTTGCAAACAATAATATTACATTAGATGTTAGAGACATGCGTATTTTGTTTAAATTTACATTTAAAAACATTAAAGAGAGGTTATAACTCCATGTTTTTGAGTTTTTTTCTTGATTACTTGAAAACGTGAAATATCATTATACAGTGTGATGTTTGCACATCAAAATTTTATAAGACTTTATTAAATAACATTTTACAACTATGTCTAGCAACAAAGAAGAAAAACAGTAAGTTACATGAAAATATTAATAACAAACAAACCTACAAAAACAAATGTCATTAACTATTCACAAAATTACAGATATGGTTTAATATTACCTAAAAAACAACAACCAGTTACTCCAAAAGTTAGCAATGTATTTGGTGATAATAATGACTCAGATGAAGAAGATGGTACTGATTGGGTTAAAAAAGCTCTTCAAGCAGAAGGAGAAAAAAATAAAATTAAAAAGCAAACAAAGTTAAATATGCAAAAGGCTTTAAAAGAAGATCCAACAATATTCCAGTATGATGAAATTTATGACGACATAGAGAGAATAAAAGATCAATCAAAAAATATAAAGGATGAAAAAAAGAAACCAAGGTATATTCAAAATCTTTTGAAAGCTGCTGAACGAAGGAAGAAGGAGCAGGAATACAGAATTGAAAGAATGGTTCAAAAAGAACGTGAAGCAGAGGGAGCAATGTATGCAGATAAAGAAAGTTTTGTTACTTCTGCTTATAGAGCAAAATTAGAAGAATTTAAAAGAATGGAAGAAGAAGAAAATAAAATGGATAGATTAGAAGCTATTGCAGATGTCAAAAAGCAACAAGATATGTCAGGATTTTATAGACATTTGTATGAACAAACTATGAAAACTCCAGAGGAATCTGAAATAAAAAAAAATATAAATGATAATAAAATGTATTCGAATAATGATTTAGAAAATATAAGTAAAGAAACAAATGCTGTTATAACCAATAAAGAACAAATTAAAAATAAAGAAATAAAAAAAAATAGACAGTATAGGCAAAGAATAATAGAAGAAGACAGCGATACAGATACAGACATTAATCAAACAGTGGAAAATAAAGCAAAAATTATTTTCCCTGAGAAACGTAAAGATATTGAAAAGGAACCTACAAAAATAGAACCCGATATGAAAAAACAAAAACAAATTGAAAATATTGAAAATGATGAAACACAAAATCAAGTTAAAGCAGAAAATATGATAAATTCAAAGGATATTGAAAAGGCACCAGAAAATAATGAAAATGATGACAAAGCTGAAAAAGCAAATATTAGTGCAAAAGCAAAAATAGAAGCAGAAAGAAGGGAACGATCAAAAATTTGGGAAAAAAGAACAATTGGTCCTGTATTTGAAGCAACATTGCAAAGATATTATGTTAGAAAATCTATAAGAATGTCAGCTGCATAGTAAATTGTAACTACTAAAAGTTTAATTATTTAATGTGTATGTATATGTATTTATGTATTCTAAATAATTTTTATTATTTTTTTACAAAAATGTATTTGTAATATAAGGTAAAGGTTTTTCGTTAATATAGAATTCATAGTACGAACTTAACAAAATTGTTAAAATTTGTGCGGAAATTGTATCAATGATATATTCAGAAAAACTTAAAAGACTTCTACAGTCAGAAAGAAATGACTCTACATTATGGTTATAATACACATGATGTGTTCTGTAATATCAATGCATAGTGACAAAATCATATATTTTTATCAATTTTCAAACTATTTTAATTATTACAAATATTTTCTAATATTCAAAAAATATCACCTTATTATGTTTGTAAGATTTTCTATTGAAAAATTGCGATATTCCTATTTTCATAAATAAAATGATTAAATAAGAATATCTTAAAATATTCATTTTATGCAACTTACTATAAGTCATATAATTTAAGTTTTTTTTTTTACTATACAGAGGATAAACTATATTATTTAGTTTTAATACGAAGAAATAAGTTGTGGCTTCATATATCCACTATCACCTAAACTTCTTAATGTTACTCTGCCATTAGAACGAATAGATATCCAGGTAATACTTCCATGATTCAAACGTAAACGTAACCAGCCTTCAGGTGGAAATTGCAGTGCTCTGAAATAAATAATAAATAAAAATGCATAGATTCTATATATTAGTATTATGAATACTTGAATATCGGTACGTAAATAAGGTATAAAAAAATAGTTTACCGGCATACAAAATATCTAATGACGTTTGCATGGCAAACAAGAATAATATAAGAATCCGTTTCCTGACTAGGTTCTGGACGATTATATGCTTACATGTATTTCAGGCTCCCAAATATTAATTGGTGGATCAGGTGGAACTGGCAAACCCTCACTAAGTATTGAATTCTCTTTAACTGTTACATTTTTAAGATATTTTTCTATAATTTTAGCAGTTTCTTGTGCTCTAGTCATTGTTGAATGTATAAGTAGAGTATATGGTAATTCTAATTCTTGTAATCTTTTCCCTGCTGCTTTAGCCTGTTCCTTACCTTAATGAAATGTTTAATGTTTCATAATCATTAATACTTATTATTTTTTTACATTCTATAATGGTTTTAAATACATAATAGTTTATTTATAGAGGAAAAAATTAATTCAGTTAAATATAACTTTTGGTATAACCATTTTATATAATATACTAATATGACTATAAATTTTGATAGTTATAACTTTTGATCTACTTAGTATTACTCATATTAATACAAAAATGATACATATGTGTAATTAGTAATATACAATAAGAAAACCAAATTGAAGAATACTATCAAAGTATAAATCATATATGAAAGACACTAACCAAGATTTGTAAGTGTTTGATCTGAATCTGTTTTGCCTTCTGTATTATACTGCCCATGACGGATTAAAATTATGTGATGCTTCATATTTGTTTTATTCCTAATTGATCGTTTTTTATGTGATTCTTTATTAGTTTCATTATTTGTTACTGCTGTATTTTCTAACCATTGTGGATGCCGTCTATAAATAAATGCAATATATTATAAATTGATTTTTGAAACAATAAAAACAGATTAAAAGCAGAAAGCAAACAATATTTTTCCTAACAAATTGATACTAATGAATACTAAATGAATGCTTAAAAAATAAACAGGATATATACATATACATATATGTATGTATACATTATATATGCATACAAAGCACATTTAAAAGAAAAATCCCTTATCATTCCATCATCATTTATTTAACTACACGTAAAAAGGAAAATGAAAGAAAACCTTTACTACATATAATCATTGATTTATAAAATTAATGATATTTTCTTAAATAATCATTAACAATAAAGTGTATAACCTATCCCAATTATGATCCCATTTGCCCCAAAATGAAGGAGGTGTTATCCATGAATGTTGCTTTTCCAACGATTGGTTATGATTATTATCATTTGGGTAAAAAAGCATTGCACCACCTAATGCACTAAATCCGGCGATCCATTTTCTAAAATTTGAAGGTATTGACATCGTTATAATAAATTATCACGATCAAATTTTTGTAATGATTAAAACCAAGCCTGCCCACGTGTGGAACGTCTTTTACAATCTTGTTTACATCTATTTGTCTCTTTCTGTGCTGCTGTAGAAAGACATATACTTTCATAAGAAAAAGTGTATGGAATACAATTTTACTACCAACAACTAAAAAATAAAATTGAAAAAGTTACTGAAATTTTTCAAATTTATTTAAATAATAATGACTTAAATCCAATATTTTTTATATTATAATAAATTCAAAACAACTTTTATAATACTTAAACAACTTAAATATTTTTACTGTTATATTCAGCTAACTCATTAATGAGATTTATATATGTATATATGAGCGCACACATACAAGTAATGTTTTAAGTGCACTTATGTAATTTTAAATTACATTTTTGCAAATTTTTAAGAAATTACATCCAACACACAATATGCACGTAACGTGCAGTATGTATAAAGTAAAATAATAAATTGCAATAGATATTTACGTATTCTTCATTATTGTTTTATTATGCAACATAAACAAGTAGTACATCATGATATAAATAATATCCCAATTATTAAAAATATCCTTATCATGTAGTGACAGATATTTGTAGAAATCAATATGTTTGAAAATATGAAGTAGTTTGCTTTAGATTTCAGAGAATTCTTATAGATTTAAGTTTGTCTATGTAAGTTTCGCGTATCCGAAACTAAAATTATTTCATTAAGTATATTTATTTTGCCTTATATCTAGTTATTGTTATGCATTATAATAATACATGTACAAACCATAAGAGCAATTTTTTAAACTGAATCAGTCTAATATAATTCTGTTCAAAATGCAAACAAATGAGAAATTATCACAATTGTAATACAGATATTTGTTTCTTAATGTATAGTGATGATTTCATCTAAACATAAATACTTTTCATCAGTCTTGAACTTACACGTAACTTTTAATGTTTAGGAAGCATTACTTCACCATGTTTTTATGATTTTCTATTAACAAATTCAAAAGTTTCTATTTTTATAAATCAATGAATAGTTAAAAATATATAGTTCCTACGAAATTAGAGATTGAAAATATGAAATGTAGATGACACAAATGGTTTCTTTATTTTTTAAAACAGTCTGTTATTTTTATTTTAATGAAATCAGCTGTGGTTTCATATGCCCTGTATCTCCAAAAGTCCATAATGTTACAATGCCATCTGGATAAATAATAATCCATGTAATACTGCCATGATACAAGCCTAAACGTAACCAACTTTTAGCTGGAAATTGCAATGCTCTGAAATAAGTAAGTATTAAAGATTTTCAAAAAAAAATAAATAACATATAAAAAATAGTGTACCTGCATACAAAATATCTAATAACATTTGCATGACAAACAAGGATAGTATAAGAATCTTTTTCTTGATTAAAATCTGCACGATGAAAATATTTTCTAAATGCAGCTTCTATTCTAGGTCCATCTCTATAAAACTGGAAAGTATTAATGTTATATAACATTACTCAAAATATAAGTAATACTAATTTTCTTAAAAGTATATATATTAAAGTTTTAAATTCACATAATCAATGATACATTTACATTTACTTCAGGTTTCCAGTGAGATGATGGTGGTTCAGGTTGAATTGGTGCACCCTCATTAAGAAGTGAATCATCCTTCACCACTATATTTTCAAGACTTTTTTTTATAATGTTACCAGTTTCCTGTGCACGAGTCATTGTTGAATGTATAAGTGAAGTATATGACAGTCCTAATTCTTGTAATCTTTTTCCTGTTGCATCAGCTTGTTTTCTACCTTTATAATATTTTTTAAGTTTTGTAATCATTAATATTTATTACTTTATAATTGTGAGTTTTAAGAGAAAATTTTATATAAAGTAGCAGAGATTATTCAATTAAATGTAATTTCAGGTAAAATAACTTTGTATAATATACTGATATAAAACTTCAAATATTATGATTTTTAAACTATTTAGTATTATCCATATAAACACAAAAATAATAAATATACAATTATTAAAGTGCAAGAATTAGAACAAAATTACAAATTATTAAAATATAAACAACATACAAAAAATACTGACCAAGATCTGTAAGTGTTCCATCTACATCTGTTTTAGCTTCTGTATTATATTGTCCATGACGAATTAAAATGATGTGACGTGTAGCTTTGGTTGTTTTGCTTGCTAATTCCTTGTTATATGTGTTTTGGTCAGATTCATTGTTTATTTTCATTGGTTTTACTAAGCTCTTTGGGTCTCGTCTATAAATCAAGTCAAAAACAAAGAAATAGGATAAAACTAATTGTCTTAGTAACAATGAAAATGTGTAATTAAAAATAAACATATACACAAGCATAAAAAGAATGTATTAAAAATAAGTTAAATGATTTATATACATAATTAAACATCTTCCAGATATATTAGAATGTTGCAATAATAATATTATATATGCAACACATAATTTTCATTATGAGAAATACAATATTAGATAATACATAGGGAAACAGCAAATGCTTAATAGATACATTTGTTTAATAAAATATTAATAATTTGATTTAAAAATTTCACATAAAATTAAAAGTTATTTATTATTTGCATAGTAATTAACAAAATTTTGTTTGGTTTAAGCGATTTAATTTTTTATTAAAGTAAAATTCAAAGGTTGTTTTTATTTATTTATCTATAATACATAGCAAGGAAAAAATGAAATAAAATCTCAATTACATGTTACCATTAAATTACGAAGTCAGTGATATTTTTATGGATAACAACGAAAATGATGACAAAGAATATAACCTATCCCAGTTCGGATTCCATTTGACCCAAGGTGAAGAGTGTGCTATCCAAGAATTGTGCTTTTGTGACTGTTGATTATTATCATCATTTGGATAAAAGAGCATCGCACCACTTATTGCGCCTAACCCTGTAATCCATTTTTTAAAACTTGGGCGTATAGGCATCGTTACAATAAGTTATAACCATCAAATTTTCAGGATCACTAAACCAGTGTTACAAAAAGTTTAGATCTTAGAAAACTTTCCCCACTTTTCACTGCCATAGTTGGGAACACTGTCTGATTCTATGTGTCATGTACAATATTACTATTTAGTGAATACAATTATTTCCCGTAAAAACATTTCCTGGTAAATTTCGCAGCAGTCTACATTCTCGATTTCGCGCAATTTTCGAAGTTTTCCGGTCAAATTTCGGGATTTATACGAACTTAGAGAGTTTTGGGATGATTGAGAAGTAATTTATTTACGCTACTTGCTGATTCCGATAATTTTTCGCACGTTTGAGAAATAGTTAATTTGCATTACTTGCTCCGATTACGAAAATTTTCTAATTTTTTCAAAGCTAGTTAGTAGTGTGAGTCAATAATTTCTCAGATACTCGAAAAATCTTGACGTCTGATAAATGGTTGACTTCACTAATTAGCTTCGATTCTAAAAGTTTTCTAAAATGTCTCGAAGCTAATTAGTAAAGTTAACCATTTTTTAGATGTCCAAATTTTTAGAGCGTCTGAGAAATTATTGGCTCACACTACTAATTAGCTTCCAGAAATAGAAAATTTTTATAATCGGAGCAAGTAGCATAAGTCAACCATTTCTCAGACGTTCAAAATATTTCGGAATCAATAAGCTATTTCCGTGCAAATTTCTAAGTTTTTTACTCGAATTTTAGGATTTTTACGATCTTTTCAAATTTTACGCGTTCCTAAATTAAATAAAGTATTGTATTAACAATAAGGAATTCAGTCTTTATTTATTTTAATGTACTTACGACATATTTCAAATATTATATCTAATTACAACTTCAACTATTTACTAGGAACTGTTAAAAATATATATTTTTTAAATACATTTTAAGTGGAATTTCATTGTTTCATTAAATGTTATTTTCACGTACACATCTATGATGTTTACAATTTTTATTGATATGAATCCATTAAAAGATTACCATCTTTGTCTTTAATACGTATTCTACCATTTGAATACCGCGTTTCCTGAGTGCCATCAAGATAGATCAGTTTCATAGTACCATCAGGATATTCTCGTCTCTAAATCATATATAAAAGTATTAATTATATACATGCATATATGTTTTGAGTTTATTGAAAGATATTGTTTATTTTTAATAAAATAATTAACAGTACTGTTGTATGTTACCTTATGAGTTTTGGTATGTATTTCCCGTTGTCCATTTGGTAGTGTAAGAATTTTTTCTCCATTAGTAAGAATTTGAATTAATGTTCCATCAGGTTGTATCCACTTTTCAATACCACCTGATTCTAAAATTCGTAATGAACCATCTGGAAATGATACTTCCACTGCACCATTATGCAATCGTCTTTCTACTTGACCACTATGTAATAGTAAAAATATTATTTAATATATAATGAACTGTTATTTATTGAAATTTATAATGAAATAGTAAAATTAAATAATAACTTACTTAGCAAATTTTAAAATTTCTAAACCATCTGGCATTGTTGTGTGCCATGTACCTGTTGATGCATAAAAATATTTAATTTTTCCATCTCTATTAGTCTCACGAACATCTCCATTATAATATATTAATTTAGTTAAACCTTGATCAGGAAAGACTTTTTTAACATTTCCATTTGGGAAGTGATATTCAATAGAACCATCAATGTGTTGTATCTGTTTTATACCTTGTTTATCAATACTAAGTTTACTTTGGCAAGATGATTTACTTCCTACATGTGTACTAGATAATTCGTCATATAATTTTGATATCACACTTTTGTCATGATTTTCATGATATGTTTTTGTAGGAGATATAAAATGTGTGTAATCATTTTGCATATGTAACTGAATATTGCTATTAATATTATCATGATTAAAAGATATATCAGATTCTTTATATGATTTTTCACAATTATCTTTTATAATGTTTGTTTTGCTCTCTAATTGTTTAAGTTTACTACTTAAATCTGAGCTAGACTCATTTAAATTCTTAGAAGTATCGAACTGTTCTTGAATTTCTGTTAAATCTGATGTTGCTTCTTTAATCAAATTTTCATATAAATTACGTTTTTTGGCAAGATTTACAATAGTTGTTTGAGATTTTTCATTAATAACACTCTTATTACTATTATAATTATGTTCTTTTCCTTCTTCTATATATTGACTATTAATTATATTTGCAGTTTTCATTGCTGTTTCTATCAACTTCTGATCATCTTCTGATGAGACACCATTAATTTTGTGTGATTCTTTAAATTGCATATTGATCTGCTTATTAATTTGATGAATGGCTCTTGTATTTGAAGAAGTTCCAGACTTTTCCTTATTTCTAATATTACTTTTCTTTAAATTTTGTAGCTTTTCTATTTCTTGTTTTAGTTTTGAATTTTCCATTTTTAGTATCCTCATTTGACATTTATGTCTAGATTGTGCTGCATTCCATCTACTTTCCTTTATATGCGTTTCTTCTTTTAATTGTTCTAATTCTTGTTTCAAATTCTGCATTTCTTGTCTTTCCAATTTACTTTGTTGAACCTTTTCTTGTGAATCTCGCATCCTGCTTTCCAAAGCAGCTTTTTCACGTATCAGCTTTTTCTTTTCTTCTTGCAAACGATCTTCCACTAGTTTTCTATTTTCTTCCAATTTTTTTTCTTTTTCTGTGTATTCTTTATGTAAGTTTCTAGAATCTTCTTGTATTTTTTTACGCTGTATAGATAAAGATGTATTTTCTTTACGAAATATATTAATTTCTTGCTCAAGTTCCAGTAAACGATTTTTTAAAAGTTCTGATTTGAAAATAGTTTCACTTGCTTCTTGTAAGTTTTCTTTATTTTCCTGATCCTCAGTTGCAACTTCATCATCGTTACTGTTTACACATTCATCTGCTTTTTTGTTGTCACACTTGTCCATATGGTTTATTGATGCTTCAATACTATGAAAATTATCAATTTTTTGTGGTGATGAGTGATTTTGACTATAGTTATGTAAAATACTTTTTTTATCATCAGGAAATTGATCAGCAGTATCTGAAAATTCTGATTCATCTTTATGACAAATATATTGATGTATATCTACATTACAATTAGAATTATTGTTTTGTCTATTACTTTTATGGCATTGTGTTTTATAATTTAATACTTCTTGTAAATTATACTGTTCAAACGTTGGCTTATATATATTATTTTCTATTTTACCTTTTATTATCATGGGGGATTGAGGAATTTTAAATGGCATCGATGATGTTTCTATAGTAGATGTTTCTGGAGTTGAAGAATCACTCCAAACCTTTTCATCTGAAAAAGTTTTTACTGCTAATGATTCAGTTGATATACTTGATGTATCTGTTAATCCAATAGTTTTGTATTCATTATATTCAGAAAATCTAACATGAAGACTAACATCTACTTCATTATCATTTTCAACATCAGGAATATTATAAAAGTTCTGTTGATTATATATAGATTGAATTTGATTGAATAGTGTATGTCTGTTATCATTTTCTTTTGTTATATTATTTTCATTAGTATTCATTGTACCTTTATGTACACTGTTTTGGATTACTTTTTGATTCATAATAGGTGCAATATTACAATATATATCAGCATTTTTATTGGAGGTTGCACATTTGTAAACTTGATTAGACTTTAAAATTAATTGATCTTTAGGTGTTTTAATTATTGGTGTAATTTGTTTGGCATTAAGCATACCACTTTCTGTTTTACATCCAGCATTTTTTACTTTACATGGTGTTGACTGATGTAAGAAAGCAACAACTGCACTAGATGTAGAACAAAAGCTAGAATTTTCTGCCTTTTCTTCCAACAATTCAAATATCCTTACTTCTTCTAATTCTTTCTGTGTTCCAGAATGAAAATCTGAAGTATTTAACTCAACTGTATTCTTAACTTCATTAACATAATCTTTCAATTGAGAAGTATTAGATTCAGACTTACTACGAACTTTTTTCTTTGGCAGTGGAATGTTTTTTAGACATAAATGTTTTTGTGGTACATTTGTAGAATGTGTACTTTTTGATAGTTGTACATTCTTTGAAGATCGGGTAGTTTTATTGGACTTACTTTCATTTTTATATTTGAAACCAGATTGTGTATTGTTAGTAAAAGATGCACTTCGTGGTCTTGTTTTCAAAATAGTAGGTTGTGGCTGTTGATTTAACTTAAATCGAGATAAACCTTCTCCTTTTCTTAGAAATGGTTTTTTTACTTTATTTCCTAAATTAATATTAGATTTTTTAGAGTGTTCATTTTCACAGTCTTTCAGTCTTTCTTCGAGCAATGTATGAAAGTCTTTTCTTGGAGAAGGAATTGGTATATCATCAATAGAAATATGATTAATAACTGTTTTATTAGATGGTAATGGTGCTATGCCATCTATAATGAATTGTTTCACTTGTTTTTCTTTTTCTGGAGAAGATATCATTACTTTTATGTCATTTTTTATCTGAGGTACTGCCTTATCTTTTGATTGTATTTTTATGTGAGTTTTGGTATTGACTGCATCTTCAAATAATTTTTCTCCACAAAATTGTTGCTGAGAAGTTTCTTCTTCAAAGCTACTTGAATTTTGATTAAGATATGATTTGTTGCTATTTGATATTTGTGCACAACTTTCTCTCATTTCTAATTCATTATGCATTATAACTATGTTTTTCTCATCAGTTTCAGTATTTGCAATAGTTTCATTTGAGTCATTTACACTAATCATATGATCTTCATTAAGATCAAGTTCTTGTATTGATAACTCAAGTGCTTTATATATACAATCTTGTCTTTGAGTTAACATTTCTCTTTGTACTTGTTGTTGTTTCAATAATCGTTCTTGCTGTTCTAACTGCCACTGTCTCAATTTTTGTAAACGTTCAACCACAGTTGCTTCTAAGTCCATTTTTTAAATAGTAAACAATATTTAATATATTGAAGTATTCAAATATACATAATACTCAAATATTGTATAAAATGGTTAATAATTATTTACATCTTTTGAAAACTATAAATACTTCAATGATCCATATAAACATATATATACATACATATACACATGTATGACTATAAAATACTAAAAACTATTAAATGTTAGAATCCATTAAACGAAAAGGTATACATATATATCGTCACAAAAATTGAACTTATTAGTCATCTATAATTAAAGTATTTATTTTTCATATACCTTTAAATAAAACAGAGTTACAAAAATTATGAAAAATATATTACAAGCTAAATTTGTTAAACTAATTAATATGTTCTTAACTGAACACAAAAAACTTGTTTTACTATAAAACCAGTTGACAGTTCAAAAGTAATATATATAAGTATATATGTATGTACAGCACATTATAGTTTGAACCCTGCAACATAATAAAACAGTTACCTACACTGGCTGTCAGTATGTGATTGGTTACTTATGAAAATATAGTATTTTGTTAAATACACATATTTTTTTGTTATATTTTTCATGAAAATTGGATTAGTAAAGAAATTTACAGAAATATTAATAATAAATGCTGATTTATAAAATTATATGCATGATGTGCATAAATATATTATGTATGTAATACAAACACCATTTATACATACAATAGGTA
>NW_017100231.1:542060-542622 GCF_001263275.1 Habropoda laboriosa | reverse complement strand
CTCAAAAAGTTTATCAAATGAAGACATATCTCATAAAATAGAACTACTCAAAATAATTGCTATTAGAGGTGTGAAAAATATATGTGATCTGTTAAAATTAAAATGCAAATATTTATAAATTTTACATAATTAATCATACAATTGTTATCATGTTTCAATATATATATATATACACACACACATACGAAATGACATTTATTGTTTTTAATCCTTTTATTGTTATTAAAATTTATATGAGTATAATGCAACATATTTTAAACGTTACATAAATTTATTGCGTTTATAAAATCATTACAAATCAGTTCCATTTTATTATAAGATTATTTTTTGATATTTTGTATTTTTAAAGTTATGACACAACAAATTTTTAAATTGTTAATTATTTTATTGTACTAAAGTAATTTAACTAATATGTATTATAATTGTACAGTTTTTATTACATATTACCAGTATAAAGAAAGAACAATTTTTTAAATTTCGAATTGGCATTCCAATGTAAAACTGATTGTTTTGTACAGACTGTACGTACTTAGTTTAATATAATTGGAATTAAAAAAAAAAA
>NW_017100231.1:538700-541968 GCF_001263275.1 Habropoda laboriosa | reverse complement strand
GTCACAATGTTGTTAAAAAGCTGAATAAGTTTTTTAAAATAAGGTACTTTAAAAATGATATCAGTTTATAAAATTTTTAATGTTTATTGTAATATAGTTAACTGTCACTTTTTATCAACAAGAAATACGACATTTTTACCATAGAATTTTATTAAAACGATAATGTGTGCGTGTCGTGTGCGGTGTGTGTGTGTGTGTGTGTGTGTGTACATATATTCATACATGCATGCATGCATACATACATACATATATATGTATTAAAGTTGTAATACTTTATAAAAAATATACTTGTATATTTACCGAAACACTTCATTGTAAAATGAATATAATTATTCCTTCATAACACATTTAACGGTGTAACTCAGTGATAAATATTTTATCAACTGATTTTATAATGAATTCATAAATGACAGCAAGCAGCCAAATATTTTTATATAATATAAGCAAAAGTTGTGAGATATGATGTACTCACTTTTAATTTATAAATTCATACAATAAATTCGCTGTATTAAGCACGATTTATCTAATTAAACAACAGATCTGAGGAAATCTATACTACAATTGTAAATGTCTTCAATTGCTTTGTTAGTATCTTTAAACATTTATAACATACTTTATCAATTAATTAAACATGAAAAGCATTATTAAATATAACTAAGAAATGTTGATTACTTTGAAATATAATTCTGCTATGTGTTTTAAAAATAACATACTTCTTTAAGTGCTTAATTATGAAAAGTGAAAATTAGTCAGTAACTATACGTCGATATTTTCTATTAGGAGGGAACACTTCTTCATCCTCATCTTTATCAGCTGACAGGAAAGGATCATCATAGGCATAATTTGGTGCCCATTTCAATAATAATTTTTCAAAAAATTCTTCTAAATTTCGTGCTTCTTGATATACTTGCGATTCAACCTAAATGAAATAAAATATACATTAAAAATGATAAAACGTATGTATGTTGTAATAAAAATTATATGTTATAATTTACAATTTTATGAACTTCAAGCACAACTTACAGGATTGTATGTGAAAGCATTTTTGAACATCAATCTAATGTCTGCCATTACTTGTCTTAAATCTGTGTAATGATTCGGATGTTCAAGTTTTAATTTATCTCTAATTACATCTAGTGCAATTGGTTTCTTTATGATGCGATGATAGTCAACTATCTGTTAATAATAAACAAAATAATAATTTATTTTTATGTTCCTTACATTTTTTATATACATAAACTTATGTAGAATAGGTTTACCTCACTAGATACAACTTCACGAAAAGGTAAGCTTTGTTCATATTGACAATAAAGTTCTAACACAATTCTTTGCGCAATTCGCAACTCTTTTGCACTCATTGTGTTTGGCCTTCTTTCTCCTGGTGGATCATCCGAACAATCTAGTACATTTGTACATAACATGCACTGCCAAGTTTCACTTTCACTGATGCACAAAAATATGTAATATTAATAATTAAATAACAAACTTCATTAAACTATACTATTTGTACACTTACTCAGGAAATGATTTTAAACTAGGAATATGACAGTACAAGTGGAAGACTTTTGGGCATTTATCACAACATAGTACTGCATCTCCTCCATCCATGCACACTGCACACCAGTCTTCATTAGGATCGTCCTTCGTCATGGATGCTGCAGTATTTTTTGAATTATCTATTGAACATATAATGTTGCACATGCATTTATTGTTATGTATCTTATATATTCTTTTTTTTTTATATTTTAGATAAATGTTACGAAAAACTAAATATTTTATTTAAAATATCTCAATACCTGATGAATTTTCAGTCATTGGATTCATCCCTTCATCAGTTGAGCTATCTACTTGGGCAGAATCTAATTGATTTCGTTGAGCTTCTGGTATTACTACAATTCCATTACTATCCAATTTTGCAATAGTAAGCATTAAATCATTTAAAGATTTTTGGCAAAATTTGTCCAAACTCTTTTCAGTTTCATCTGATTTTCCAGGAGGTACTGGACTAGGTGTTTTTGGTACTGAAGAACTAACTGTATGACCAACAGATACTGAATTTTGTGATTGAGGTGGATTATCAGAGGCAACAGTTGTCTGTGTATTATATTTTTGATTTGTATTTGATTGTTGATTTTTTAATGTTATTTTATAAGTATCATTAGTAGGAACTGGTATGGAAGGTGTACTTGATTGATGACGGGAAGTATAAAAAGGAAGACAAGGATTAACATTTTGTGGTATATGCCAACGAGCCGTAGTTGGTTGTTGCATGGGATAATTTATGTGTTGCGTGGATGGAGATGTTGGATTACATTGCTGAAGCCTTATACCAGATACCATGGACGTATTTGTTGGTTGATACGTATGTGGAGGTACTGGTCGTTGAGAATTATTTGAAGGATATCTATAAGGTGGCAATCGGTATGATATATGATTTGTAGTAGGTCGAAAAGGAGGTGGATTATGTGCAAGAAGTCCACGCAAACTTGTGTTTTGCCCAAGTTGATCTATGTGAACTTGTTGATGAGGATGCGTGGACGATGTTACTTGTTGATGACAGCTCCCCAAAGGGCGTTGTTGCATCATTAGAGGTTGTTGCAGTCTGTTGTTGAAATTAACTGCATATGGTACACGTGGTTGATGCGCTTGTGGTGACGACCGAGGTGGCATATTATTCATAGGATAATGTTGCATATAATTTTGCGATTGTGCTTGTTGTTGTTGTTGCTGTTGTTGTTGAGTTGCTATATGAAGAGGCACTTGTTGATAGGAATTTTGTTGCATATTATTAGATTGTTGTGTTGCAGCAGGTAATTGTGCAGTTATGGAAGAACCATCCATATGTGCATTTGACAGAGTAGTTGCTTGTTTTTGATCTGTCTGAGATTCATTATATGGCATAGATGGAGTACTTATTCCACCCAGTGGTGATATTGAAGGATATACTCTACCATCCACTACTATTGCTCCAATAGATGACACCACTAAAATTAGAAAAAAAAAAAAGTATTTAATTTTGTATAAATGAAATACTTATCAGAGTACTATAATTAAGAAGATGACATAAGGTTGGTTTATAGCAATACCACAAACTACCTATATGTAATGATATATAATTAAGCACCTATTATTATTAATTTAACCTTTTATCAAATCTGGTACTTTTTCCAAGGATAAGTGTATTCTAACTGGTATTTCTGGATTTGGAATGTCAGCTCGTCTACTTTTTATTCTTTGTAGATGACTTGTAACAGACCTGCAAAAATAA
>NW_017100231.1:537330-538577 GCF_001263275.1 Habropoda laboriosa | reverse complement strand
TTCTAGTATTTACACATAGTATTTCAATTACATACTTTTTACTATAAAGTAATTCCATATCTGAGCCCTTTTTTAAAGCATGAGTTACAAATTGAATGCAATGATCAGTAAGCTTTGATAATTGGTCTAAAGCAACTTTTTTTTCATTTAGTGTATTTTGCTTTTGATCACAAACTTCGTTTAAACGCATAACTAATTGTTTTCCTCGTGTATTAATTGCATTTGTTAACCTATGCAAGAAGTATTATATGAATTGAACAATATTGTTTTATTTGAACTTTGAATATAAACTTTATAACACACTTACTGCACCACCATTTGTGTTATATCTTGTACTAAATTTTTCTTTTTCTCTAGAATAAGAACTTGCCGATCTTCTATAACTTTCATAGCACTTTTTAGCAATACTCTTTTATAACTAGAAACAAATGTTTTAAGTATAAATAGTAATAGTTTTCTAGAAAAATAATTTTAGTTCTAGTAAATGAAAATATCTCAAAATGTAAAAGTATTCAAGAAAAAATTACCTCACTTCTTTAAGTAAAGTTGATACAGAAGCACGTGTTTCTGCAGCAATTTCATGAATAAATTTGTACTTATGATCTCTATGTTCACTTAGCTGACAATCCCTACAAGTAAGTTTATCACATGTTTGACAAAATAAAGATAATTGTTCATGTGAATGAATTGTACAAAATAAATAGCCGGGTATTTTTTTGTTGCTCTTTTTAACATTATCTCTATCATTGGCAACTTCATCCTTTGGTTTAATTGTGTGATCTTTTGTTATTTTTAATCTTTGATGTGCCTTAAAAAGATATAAATTGAAAATAATGACTGTTTTAACCTTAAAGAAATATATGTAATAAGTAGATCACAACGTGATATTTTCATTACCATAACACAGTTCTGACAAATAAATTCTTCACATTCTACACACCAACTTGTGGCAGTAGCATTATCATGACAGCTGGTACATTTTTTTTCTTCCTCTGTTTCTTTAGATTCATCATCAGTACCTGGACTGTTATCTTCTTCTATAAACTTTGAAAGAAATCTGTTTTCAATTAAGTTTTCTGCTTGAGTGGTAACATTACAGATTTGACAAGCAATTACATTACTTTCCACTGCAAGAAAATATATTTTTTATCTATATCTTAATTTGTATATTAGCACATATTTGTATTTAAATACATTTTTATTTTATAAAGTACATATAATCACAAATGCAATATCTTTATTATAAA
>NW_017100231.1:533878-537089 GCF_001263275.1 Habropoda laboriosa | reverse complement strand
CAAAACATCCACGTCGACTGATGTGTTATGATCGCTGAGTTTATTATTGACACATGTCGAACATGCAGCATGTAAACATTCTAAAAGTTTCGGATCGTCACCGAAGGTAAATGTTTTTCCACAGAACACACATTTTGATAAAAATGCACGCGTTTCATTCTCTTGGCCCTCAGTTGTACATTCAATACGCTGTTCACACTCTTCCTCAATGCAAACGCCCTGTACTTGAGATTGTTGCATGTCTTGCTTCGCGCCAGTTTGATCAAGCGGTTCTTCTTTAATAGTCGCTATAGAACCAGTTGTTAATAGCTCGTTCGTCCGAGTTTCCATGTTAAAATTATTCAAGTATGAACAACTACACGTAGAAATCGTTTTTATATCTTATGAAAATATATCTTTCTTAAACAGTGTAGCGCCATGGTCCACCATGCTACATACTTCACTGGTTGCAATTACTGCAATTTAGATAAGAAACTCGATGGCGGGCTTTTACTTACAATGACGCCCTCTCAGGTAGAAAAATCAATCGCTCTAAGGTAATATTTACACAATATTATTAAATCTCATATTTTTCAAATAATTTACAAAATTTATTAATATTTTCACAAATTGTATTAAATAAAATGTTTTCAAAATAACCTCCAATTTAAAAACAAACATATATCTTGTATTCCAGCGACTGTAATTTATAGGGAATTTTAACCTTTATTTATCATTTTCGTGCGATTCAGAAGCTTTACCATATAGAAGTGTTTGAATGATATGATAAAGAGGGTTAGAAATTGTGGGATATTTTACACTTTTAAACATGCATTTAGGTATGTTCTCTTAAATAAAATAGATTTGTACATCATTGTATTATGTTAATATAAAATAAACTTTCAACCCGCAATATTGTTACTCTTTAATACTGTTAATTTTTGGATGTTTAATTTATTTATATTTGTTAGATATTCCTTTTTGTTTCTAATTAAATACACATCATTTTCAGACAATTTTACAATTGACAGTGGTGAGAGTAATGGTCTAGATAGTGATAATAGTGATTATAGTTCACAATCATTCACAAGTGAAGATAGTTTGAGTAGTAATGATACAGCAAGTGAAAATAATGCAGAATGTTCTAATCCAAACAACAATCAGATTTCTGCTCATGGAAGTAAGTTATATGCAATTTGATATTTAAATAATTTAAACTTAATTAAACTGTTTAATTAATAAAACTTAGTATGGTGGTATATGTGTGTTGTTACTTATAATATTATAAACAAGCAACAGGTATATTTATTATTAAAGGTAATGGTACAGACCCAATTTTGTTAAATGAAAATGAGGAAGAAGATGAAGTTATAAAAGCAATAATTAGGTCACAAAATGCAAATACCAATCATCCTCCACCTATTACAACAGAGGACCATGTAGTAGATATATGTTTCCATCCTAGTTCAGACATAATTGCTGTAGCTAATATTGTAGGAGATGTGTACTTGTAAATTTTACATTTATTAACATTACATAATTAATATAATATAAACAATACTAAATAGTTAAGAAATATATAATTTTTTTACGTGTTAGATATAAATATAGCAGCACAGACACAGAATTGGTATCAACTTTAGAATTACATTCTAAAGCATGTCGCGATGTAGAATTTAATGAAAGTGGTACAACTTTATTTTCCACTGCTAAAGATTTATGTATAATGCTCACTGATATTCAAACTGAAAAGTTAATAAGATTTTATGAAAATGCACATGAGTATGTATACAATCGCTATGGATTAAACTAAATAAAAATTATGGATTTTATATGATTAATACTTTATTTATTTTAGGGAACCAATATATACAATGACTGTAATTGGAGAAAATATGTTTGCAACTGGAGATGATGATGGTGTAGTAAAAGGTATATTTCATTTATAATCTTCCCTTTTTTGTTTTTATCTTTAATTATATTTACTCTTAAATATTTAAGTATGGGACCTTAGACAAAAGGGAAATGTACCTATATTTTCAATAAAAAAAATGGAAGATTATGTAAGTGCTATAGTAACACATACAGATGCAAAATATTTAGTGTGTGCAAGTGGGGATGGGTCGCTCACTACATTTAACATACCAGGAAAGAAGCTACATGTTCAAGTAAGTATAAGTATGTATTGAATATTATATAATTGTATATTTGAATGTAATAATTTTTCTAGTCAGAAGAATATGGTGAGGAATTGACATGTCTTGGTTTATTTAAATCTGAAACGAAAATTTTGGTGGGTACAAGTACAGGAAAAATGTATTTGTATAATTGGGGAGAATTTGGCATTCATTCAGATGAATTCCCAAATGTAACTAAAAAAGCTATAAACTGCATGATTCCAATGACTGAAAATGTTGTAGTAACAGGAGGAGAAGATGGCATACTTAGGTAAGATATAATTTAGTGTTTAACATATATTTTAGTTAGGTGTACTAAGTAAAATGTTATATATATATATATTTGTTATTTTAATGATTAGGGCAACCAGTTTGTTTCCTCATCATCATCTTGGAATAGTAGGACAACATCAACTTTCTATTGAAACTCTTGATATTAATAGTGATGGAACTTTAATTGCATCTTCTTCGCATAATAATGATATCAAATTTTGGAATGTAAAGTATTTTGAAGCTTTAAATGTTAGTAATCGTGTGAAAGGCGGAAAACAGAAACAATTAAAACACAACCTTCCAAGCAGTAAAGTCGATAATGCCTCCAACTTTTTTGCGGATCTTTAATAAAAAGAACGTAAGATTTAACCACATGTCTGCTTGAGGTTTACTTGATTTGTGGTAGGTAAGGATGTAATACAATTATTAGCAATAAGTCGATAATATTATCAATAAATCGACGTGAAAAGGTTGTTTTGTACAACAATTTGAAATGTTAGAAGCTGAAGGTCAAAATCTTAGCTCTTGTTACTTCATATGTACATTATTCAATTTTTCTAATCTGATTGTTATTTAAAGTTCTTTTAATTTCTGCGTTAAAAAAAAAGATAAACTGTTACGAATATATTGTAAATTAGTAAGTGATTAAACACTGCTTCACAGATGATGCTCAGATAATATATTTTCATATACAAAAATGTTCTTAATTGATAACATACGCATACATATCAATCATGTATATAAAAGAAAAATTGAACACAGTATTATGCTTCTTCAATAAA
>NW_017100231.1:533145-533384 GCF_001263275.1 Habropoda laboriosa | reverse complement strand
AAAATATTTAAGATCATGCAACAAGAATATTACAAAGTACAAGTTTTGGAACAGTAATTAATCATAGCATTGTCTAATTTGTAACTTACAATTTTCTTATTGTGTAATGCTGTTTATTTTTAAAGCAATTGCAGAGTTCCATTAAATAGAGATTACGCTTGTTTGCACTTACAAAATGTGTTTAAAAAAAGTTTTTTAAGGTAGTGATAAAAATTCATTGAATATTATCACTGATTACA
>NW_017100231.1:529734-532997 GCF_001263275.1 Habropoda laboriosa | reverse complement strand
ATAAAGAATATTCTTATTAATTATGTTTAAATATGTTAATTATTAACAATACACTATGCATAAACAAGAATACTTATTATGACAAATTACATTTTGGGATTCATATCCTTTTTGTAAAAATACAAAACAGGTTTAACTGATTTCTATAAAATAAATTATTCAACTTGTTAAGAATGATTTAAATGAAGTTACTTTAATATTAAATGTACTAATAAAAATGTAACATGCACTATTTTAATTAGTATACGAAATTTATTAAAAAAGAATCAAATAAATGCTCCAGAATTATATTATATGTTATTTAAAAAAATGAGACTCAGCCTTCATTGTATTGAATTGCAAATATTCTTGCTTATAATATTATTTCACTGATGATTCATTTGACGTAAATATTCTGGTGTATGGTAATGCTGTTGTTGTGCATGAGCAAGTGAAGGATGAATCGGGGGTGGAAAGCATCGAACATGTTCAACACTTGTTGCATCACTATCTCCGCTCTTCAAATATTTATTTAGTACAGCAAAAATTTGTGAATTTAATACTTGAAATCTCCTAATCCGATCCACCATCCTTTTTAAGTGCTATTCAATATGAACAAAATGATTGAATATTTATAAATAATTAAAAAAAACTATGAATAGTGAAATATAACTTATGATTAAATACTTACTATTCCTTTAACATTTTCATCTTTACCATCAACACGTTGTACTCTTAAAATATGATAACAAAAATCAAGTGCTTCAAATCTCCTCTGTTGGCCGAGTAATACTATCATAGCGCATCCAGCCCAATGTAATCCTTCTCCAAACAATTCTCTGTAATGAGAATGATATTAAATGGTACCTATGCATACTGTATTATTAAAAATTCAATTTTATACATATTACTAACTCAACAGTAAACTCTGTTTCTCCAACGGGAATACAATATACAAATTGTAATGCACTCCATAATCTGTGAAATTCTGTGCATTCATCGACATTCATTACTCCATTTACAGGTGGAGGACCAACCCAAATAGGATCATCTAAGAAACTACGTAGTCTACTGAGTACTACTTCAAATATTGACAAACCGCAACAAAGACGTTCTCGTGTTAATAAGTCTCCTTCTCTGGCAATCATTGCTTGCTAAACGATTGAAATAATTAAAACCTATTTTAATATTTTATATCTACGTTATATAACTAAATATATTATGTATTTATATCATTTCTACATGTTTAAAAATGCCTTTTTTATTACTTACCTTAGCTGTACCTAAATTGTCTACATTTGGAACGATTTGTAAAGCTGCATATTTAGCTTCCAGTCGTTTTTGTTTAGTTTCTGGTTTTTCACCCTCTAAAATTGAAATTATTGTAATATTTTCAACAATAACATTGTTATTAAAACAACTTAAAGTACCTTAAATTACCTTTGCAATATGGTCTAGGTAATATGTTTTGAAATGGTGCTGCATGTAATAAATCGCAGACTTCTTCTTGTGATAAAGCTTGTTCCATTAAAAGGCAGAATAAAATTGTATTACCGAATTCGCGAAAATTATGAAAAAGTTCAGTTTTGGCATCCGGATATTGAACAATGTCATTTAATTGAGCATGATAATACCCCAAAACTCCTGGAGATCCATAATCATATCTTGGAAGTTTACAGACTTTTGGCATAGCTTCCATTAATGTCTTAGTAAATTGATGTAAACTTCCTTGAATTAGAGACTTGACGATTTTTAGAAGTTCTTCCATTACTACTGCAATACCTTGATATCCTAGAAGTTTACACATTGTACGGAAATGTTGTGGACCAACAAATCCTGAATATTGCCCATATTGTGTACTATACGCTAAATTTAATTGTTTACTTCCCCATAGATAATGATGAGACATTTGTGAAGGTTTGTCTCTATGTACTGGTTGTACAAATTGTAGACCACGACATTTTACAAATCTATTATAAACATATTTTAATTTTAGTATAAACAATCACTAATTTTGTATGCATAAATACAATTATTTTTTATTCTCATTGCTTGTAATTTATTAAGAAATTTATTTTATTCTACACATAATTGTAATACCTATTTGTTGCTGCATTATAGCAATAATTTGGTAGAAAGTCATAATTTAGCTCCCAAAATACATGAAGTGTAATTCTTCCATATGGTGCTAAAACATTATGATTTGCTTCACGAAACATAGCGTCATATTCATCTAGTGCAAGCCATTTACTTAAAAGTTTATGAGTAAGACGATTGACTTGTAAAAGTCCCTCCAGTTCCTGAAGTACATAAAATATTTAGGCATTAAAATATCTAACAAGTTTAAATTAAGAACAAATGTGAAATTATTGAATCAAGCTTTCACTTACCACAACTCCTGTGATGTCACCAGATTCAAATTTGCTAATTGCTAAATCTAACGATTTCTGCATATCTTTATTAATACGTTGTGTAATTAATTTATTCAAATCAATACTTCTTCCAAGTAATTGAACATGCCTTTGTTTTAGTAAAGTTTCGTATCTGTTAGCGCGAGGATAAGGAAGTAAATATGCTCCTAATGCAACACATTCTACTCGAAATCTTTTATCTAATAGTATACTTGCAGCTAACTGTTTATAGTGAGCAAAAATTTGCTCGCTAAGCTTATAAACAAACTGATCAAAGCACAAGTTTACTTCAGCTTCTACTTCATCATAAAGAAACTGTTTACGAAATATAGTTAGAGCATATAATGCACTATCATTGTATAAATCAAGTGGATATAAAACGTACCTAAAAACCAAATATTTTATTGAATTAATAAACTAAAAAATAATTTTCAAAATTATGAATATATTTTTCTTTTACTTACTCCATCATTGATGGTTCTTTGCTTCGTAGTATATGTTCAGTCAATATCCATGGCATAGACATCTCAATAGGAAACTGAAAAATGTATTAATAAATTTTGAAATCTATATAAAACAACTTCATTATTGTTATAATACAGTATATTTTATTAATTAAAAAGTTGCAAAATAATATTAGTGAAATAATAAAATAACTGCAAAATACAATTGTATACTTATAATTTTACTAAACAATTACCCTTAAATAGGTATACATTGATTTCATCACTTAATATTCGCTATTTGTACAATAATAAGCTCATAAAAATTGTTGCTTGTAAAATAATACAATTTTTAAGTTTATTATTTATCAAATATTCTTCTTTTGATTATATGTATATTATAGATAGATAAATATTAAATTTACAAAAC
>NW_017100231.1:527009-529190 GCF_001263275.1 Habropoda laboriosa | reverse complement strand
ACGTTTCTATAATTTTAACTGTGCTTCATACATTGAAATGATAGAAAAAACTAAAGTTTTTACATATAAAAAATACACTTTAATGTATAAAATAATGCAATCATAATGAAATCAGTAAACCATATTCATGGTTATCACTGCAAACTATAAGCATAAATAAGATTGCTACAATCACTCATATCTAACAGAGTACCTGAATGCGCTTCTCCATGGTGATCAAATCGCTGCATTCTTCATTATGTTGGTGACGTACTTGGCATTTCTAGTCATGAAATCAAGCACACAAAACGCTATTTTAATAATATTTTTTCTATATATTAATATAAAATGTTTACCGTTATTTCTATTAAAAGATGTAAAAATAACGCAGACTAATACTTTTCGGTGAACTATTCATATATTTGAAGTTAAGAGCAAAAGACTCCAAAAGAAATATTTAATTACCTGTATCTTCCGACCCATAGTCATTTCTAGATAAAATTCTCTGTACCATAATTGGGATAAATCACAACAGTCTTGTAGAGATTCTGAAAGAAACTAATATATTATTAACAAATTACTTACATAAGAAATGTAAATTGCTTAATTAAATGATACTGACCACTAAAATTTAAGAGATAACTCCAGTAGAAACTAGTTTTATGAAATTGATCAATTTGCACAAGATACTGGCCATCAATATCTTTTCTCAAAGTACGCTTTCCGCCACTTTTATCTGCAATTAATGATTCTAGCATAGTTCGAACCATGTAAAGCTGTGTTGAAGAAGGTCCTAAGAAAATATACCTTTTTAAAAAGTGAAAATCTGTACATTATTATAAAAATTTGTTTTAATCTTACCAACATTTCGGCGTGGTACTTTAATGCCAAATCCATTATCAGGGTCTTTCTTTCCTTTTAATGCAGGATCTCCTAATGGTTCTACTCCAAAATGCCAATCTGCACAAGTTTCTCTTACAGATACAATTATACTGAAATATACAGTAAAAAATTTAGATCACAAGTTATTTGTTTAAAATTATATTCATGCAAAATGAATTTATATGAAAAGTACACTCTTATGAAAAAAATAATATCCAAACCTCCTAATAAGGTCTTTCTTATTTTTTATCGCTTTGCGCAGTGGTTCTCGTAATGTAAGTTGCACAAAATCTTGTAATTCTGCATATATATTTCTACGTATTGCATCAATAAAAACAGTTTCCATACGTGCCATTAATACTTGCAATCCCTTGATCATTGCAATAACTTCTATTAGAGCAAATTTCTCTTCATCTGTGTAATTATAACGTGTAGCCTAATAACATAAAAAAATGTTAGTACAGAGTATTGCTAATAAAAGTAATAAATAGTGTATCTCACTCTTTCATATTCTTCAGCTTCTTGAGGGCATTCTTTATTCATATGATGATCAGTAGGATGTAAAAGTTTCCAACTGTAAAGTTCTGTTACAACACTTGTCCACTGGGAAAGTAACTGCAATCCACGTAACGCTAATTCTGCAGTTTCTCGATTTTCTGAATCAGTGCCACATTCTTTGTATGTTGTAGTTACTTCATTACTGTATCTATGTTATAATGAAAATATCTTTTTTTATAAATTTAAAAATTCAGATTTTTCGTAAACTTATATATTGCAAATATTTATTATTACCTTGCTAATTCACTAATATATTTTACATGATCTTCCCTGATTTGTGGAAGATGTACCATAAGATCTGCTTGTGGACTTATACTATTTGATGAAGAAGACAATGGCCACTTTGATGCATCAAAATGTTTAGAACGTTTAATATAATTAAAAGGTGCAATTTGCATATCACCAAACAACGGTACAACTTCTAAGTTTTTAAAGATTCTATCAATTCTGTCCAATTTTAATTTCTTTTTTTGGTCTAATTTATTGATATTGCAAAGCTCACTATCCATTAGGAATAATCCAAATCCCATGACTTTTACCAACATATGTTTTTCATTTGGGGTCAAATACATTTTAGTCTCGAACATATGAACACATATGTTAACAACATCTGCAAGTAACTCTTCATATCCTGCAATTTTTTCTAAATTTTCTTTTACTGTATCACGAATTTTATTTTGTGTAGCTAAAAACATTGACAAATTTTGAGATTCTTGTAATGTTTGAGAATCAGACATCACTTTAAGAAATTGTGCAGCTCTA
>NW_017100231.1:525837-526561 GCF_001263275.1 Habropoda laboriosa | reverse complement strand
TGAACTGTAGCTTCCTCAATATACTTAGCAATTCCAGTAACAAAACCATTTCTATCTTCGAAATTAGTATCAAAATTAGCTTGATATACTACAGAACATGGTTGTGCTTCTATACAAGGTTGTTCATCCGGTAATGTAAATTCATCAAGTACATCAACATTGGATAGAGCATCATTTAAAGTTACTTTATCGGTAGCCATTACAACTAAAATGTGAACCTAGATAAAAATATGCATTGTTAATATATTATTAAAAATTAATGTTTTAGAAACATTTACTGGAAAGTAATACTTTTTTTCACATCAAGGTCTATACAGATATGTTAATAATCATAAAGTTAAAAAGTTTAACGTAACTGATTAAAGTAATCGTTACTTTTATGATTCTCACCTCTATGGAGGTTACGTTTCTAGAAACTAACGTACTAGAAACTTAAATTATTTCTATGATAGAGCAAAATAATTTGTAAATATTTTACAATATATGCAACATAGTTTAGCACAATAATCTTTAATTATATCATAAATACATACAACTGTGTCTTTAATACTCCACCCTCTCCCTAGAAAACATAATATGATTATCCTATCAATAATACTTAGGCACTACATTCAATTATATGTAGTATTTCAAGTTTTTAAAATAAAAATTTGTACTAAACTCAATTGATCTTTTCATTCAATAATAATTTAATAATATAATAAAAATAATATTTTTCATGAAA
>NW_017100231.1:522819-525474 GCF_001263275.1 Habropoda laboriosa | reverse complement strand
TATAGAGAGAAATATTTTTAAATAAATTTGAAATGCAGTGTTTGTGAATGCAAGTTGAGAATCATTGCTTAGAAATAATACTGTTAAGTATGTAAGGAGATACGTTCATCTGTGATAAGCTAGTAACAAAGAACAAATTGTGTGACCATAAAGGTCACTTGTAATAACAAAAAACTTTAATTTCTTTAAAAAATTGTCTGCATTTAGATAATACATATCATATCATAGTTTTATATTAAACTCTTTTGGCCAACGATTCATGAAAAATGACAGAGGAAGTGTCAATAAATATCCTAACTTTAAATTGTTGGTAAGTTATATTATGAATGTAATATAGTGTCACTGGTATTAGTATGTGTTCAATTTAAATTTAAATATGTTTATAATAATTCTATATTTTGATGTAATTATTGTTTATAAATATTTTCATATGTGTAGTAAACACAATTATAATTAACATACATGTCATATAACATATTATGTATTTTAGGGGGATTCCATATGTTTCAAAAAATAGAGAAGCTCGTATGGCAGCAATTGCAAAAAAATTTACTACTGAAAATTATGATATTATTTGTTTACAAGAAGTGTGGTCTGTTAATGATTTTAAAATGATGAAAGCTATGACACAAGAACAATTACCTTATTCACATTATTTTTATAGGTATTTTATATATTACTATTATCTGTAGCTGCTTACTATAACTGTTTAAATAACGTAAAGTATTTAATGTGAAATATGTTAATATCATGATGTTAAAGTTATTTTTGGTACTAATTTTAAAATTGTATTGAAATATTTTTAAATGTATTCTAGCGGCGTTGTTGGTTCAGGAGTTTGTATTTTATCCCGATTTCCTATTAAGGATGTAATGTTTCATAAATGGCCTTTAAATGGATATGTACATAAAATACATCATGGAGATTGGTTTGGTGGCAAAGGTGTTGGACTATGTAAACTTCAAATTCATGATATGAACATTAATATTTATATTACACATGTAAGTTTATTTATCATAATCTATATATTTTATTTATGTTTTTTGACATATTAATAAGTATCTAATATGTTTAATATCTCAGTTACATGCAGAATACAGTAGACATAATGATGAATACATAGCACATAGAGTATTACAAGCTTTTGATACTGCTCAGTTTATTAGAATGACTTGTAGTGGTGCTGATTCTGCAATATTGGCAGGTGATCTTAATGCAGAACCAAAAGATTTAGCATATAGAATCATATGTGGTGTTGCTGGTTTGGTAGATGCTTGCTCAAATAATTTAAGGAATTTAGGGACCAATGAATGTGCCAATAATAGTTACACTAGTTCAAAACTTGCAAGAACTTTTCCTGAAGGAAAACGTATAGATCATATTTTATATCAGAGTACAAAGAATATAAAGGTATGTTAATTTATGTTTATAAATTTTAATATTTACTTTCGTGAGAAATTGCTTAAGTAGTACAGTTATATAATGCAACAGTATTAATAATACATTATTTATAGATAGAAGTAACTAATTTTCAACATCCTTTTCCAAAACGAGTACCCGACAAAGACTTTAGTTTTTCTGATCATGAAGCCATTATGGCAACCTTTAAATTTAGTTCTGGTAAGTTAGTAATATAATTTATTATGAAATTATATAAGCTGTACAAGTTAATAGTTATGCCTTTATTGTCATAGGTGAATTTCAACCTACAAACATAGATATTAAAGATTCGTTAAAAGAAGCTGTAAACATATGTGAAACTTCGTTAAAAAATGTTCGTCGACAACGAATTTGGTATTTATTATTAGGCTGTATATTAATTATACCACTTACTTGGTCTATGGGATTAGACTGTTCTATCACATCCCTTGGTGTAACTATTGGACTTAATATAGGTCGTATCTTTCTAACCGTAATATCGTGTTATACTTTATTTATGAGTTCTATATGGAATAGTGTAGAAACGAATGCTTTGAAAGCAGGGTATTTAGAAATGGGAATTTATTTAACAAATTTAAATAACGATTTATGTAAAAAGTGAAATTCTATACATCTTGTAAGTACGTGGTTCACAACATTAACTTCCTCTTCAAACTATTTCTTAATCATTCAGTTAAAAATATGAAACGGTATTATCACTTTTAATAAAAGTATATTTTCTTATACAATGAACCTTAGCATTTATATACATTAATATTCTTATTATCTTATCATTCTAAGACAATAACTGAAGTAAATTTTAAAGAAGCAAAATATCTTTTTTATAAAACATAATTATGTAATATGCATCACCTGTTTTATATATACAGAATTACACATAATGTTAATAATTAAATTTCACATAAATAAAAAATGAAAATTTCTTAAATATTATAAATGTTTCAAGGAAATGGACAACTTATTCATTTATTATTTTATTATTCTAACTGCATTTATTAAAATTCAATTGTTGTAAAATATGTTAGAAAATATTTCAATATGAAAATCAAGTTTATTTGGTAAAAATGTTCTCTTCTATTAATTTTAATGTTTTGCTGCAAATTACTCCACAATATAAGCAAATTTATTACTGACATCTTTTAAAGTGGTTTCTCTAAATACATTTCCTACATTGTTATATATAATTGCTATAGATTTAAATTATTCAATTTATAA
>NW_017100231.1:522572-522779 GCF_001263275.1 Habropoda laboriosa | reverse complement strand
TTTATATTTGTTATTTATTTATTTTATCACATTCTGATATTATATATATGTACACGTACATATATGCATGTACATGTACAGATTATCGCAGTATAAACAAATATCATTGCCTATCAGATCTACAAGCTGCATACTGGAGCAATATCTTTTAGTACAAATATATTTAAATATCATGTAATATATTAGCGCTATATATGGAAGTATATA
>NW_017100231.1:519315-522486 GCF_001263275.1 Habropoda laboriosa | reverse complement strand
AAAAGATGTATATATATATATATATATACACACACACACACACAGTGAAAGTCAAAAATGAATATACACCCCATACATGTGAAATTCTACATTATATTTATAGCAGATGTTGCAAAAACCAAGGTTGTAATGTTGTAGTATATGGTATTTGTAGTGTCACAATCGTATATAAACACACATCTTACTGATTTAAGTTTCCAATGCTTTGAAAACAAATGCCTATCAGAAGTAGGTTCCTTACGAACGCGTCAAAAATGAATATACGTAATTTTATTAATAAATGAAGATAAATCATTCTTAATTAGTTGTGTATACTCACTTTTGATTTATATTTTTACAGATCCTCAACTATTTTATGTTGTATCTCAAATATTATTTATTAGATTGAATTACGTTTTCTACTTTTAATTCTTATCATTCTACGGTTTATGTTTTTCAAATAACTTTTCCATTAATGTAACATATATGTAATTACCCAAAGGAATTTAAATACAAAACATTGTGTTTCTCATATGTCATTGTAGCATTCCTGTTTTTATGAACATATGCTTCAGTAGGCAATAGTACTAAAAAAATCTACAATTATGGAATGTCAAAACAATTTAGGCACTCTTTGGCTTATCCAAATTCAAGGCAATTGTTCAACATAATTCTTTGGGACCAGTCCTGTTTTACCATTTAATGTACCCTCTAACCACCCTGGTTCCACAGAAGCCTTTACTGTAATTTAAATTGGCATAAGTACTTTATTTATGATGTAATTATACGTAATTAGTAAGCATGTTGCATTTTTTGTACCATTTGTAATGATTTGATTTGGTTCAAACGATAATTCTCCATCGCTTTCAGCCACACAAGCATATAGGGTGCGGACTCTCCTGAAAAAATATAATTGTTAATTTTAAATTATAATATTATAATAAAAATATATTTCTAACAAATTACATAAAGGAATTTAACAACAATTTTATATTTACCAAATACCAGGTACTTGCCCAGGGCTTGAACGTCCACTACTAGGTGATGTATTAACTCTATGAAAAATTGCACATATATTAAAAAGATATCTAAATAAATAAACAAAGTGTTCTCTAATAAAGAAATACTTACACAGATACTGATGCATTGCTTCGTTGAGCGTAACTTGATGGATAATGTACAGGTAACATGGAGCCACGTTTTTGCTTCACTGGCAAATCAGATGAAAACGAGTGTGGATCAGATGCAATTGATTCACTTGAACTACTTGTATTGCCACTGGTTAATACTAAATTTATGCAATATTAACCTTCATTAAATTATAAAACATAAAGATAGATAAATACATTTTTAAACATAATTAAGATAACCTTTATCTGTGGAATGGTACATGAGATTAGCATTAGTTAATTTAACACGTCCACTTCGACTATCTAAATATTTTGAGATTCTGTGACCTGTATGTTCTGTTTCTTCGTAGTCTCCATTTTTTCGGTCATCGATAGAAGATGATTTAGTAACAACTGCTAATGGACCATCATAGTATGATCTTGTAACAAGCTGTATAAATAATTTAATTGCAATTATTGTATTGTATAATCAGCATAAATTGTACCCTATATTTTAAAATGTGAAAGAATAAAAAATAAATCAGTTAATATATAACTTACATGTCCATGTGGCGAAGATATGTTGCTATGTACTGGATATCTTAGAAAAGGAGTACCATTACCAGAAGATGTTGAGCCATCTTCTGCATTAACACGTTGTGATCTAGAGGAAGCGATATTTTGTGTTGTAATTTGTGTTGAGCGTACATTATCTTGTGGTGGACCAACAACTATTCTTTCACAGTTTTCAATTAAAATTTCAACTACAATGTTATAAAATTTAATATCCATTATAGAAGCTACTGTTTCCTCTTCTGGTCGCAATAACGATGGACCAAAACATACAGCCAAATTACCAATGGTCATTAAATTTTTGTCACTCTTTTTCGCCACGCTGCAAAAACAATGTAATTATATACATTTACTTAATCTAATAAATATTTTTCATATCAACTATTGTTGCGAGCCTGCTGGTGCTTGCTGCGAAATTGAAAGGGCGGTAAAAACCAAGCGATCTGATTATCAATTGAATAGTCTAAGAAGCGGAAACGAAATTAGACTTTCGAACAATCTTTCTATTTACTGCTGTGTGTTGTATAAATACATTGTAAATAAATATTAGTTCCAGTTGAGTGTTAAATTATTAAATAATGTACATTATGAAAATTTTTAACTCTGAATATTATTTCAAATTAATTTTCTTATTAATACAGTATTTATATTCTTACCTGCATAGATGTCTAATAAGAAGGACTAACATATTAAAATTTGCTTTTGGTAGTCGATAAACAAGATTGTGAATATCACTTACACGTGCTTCTTTCATTTCTTGTTCTATTAAAAACAATAACAAAAATAACAATATTAACATTGATGTAAGTAAAATATAATAAAAAACACTTTTATTTTTTGTCTAATATAGAAAATGATACTCTTAATTTGAGAGTTTCAAATAAAACAATATTGTAGAGAATACCTATACGCACTCGCAGCTGAAATGAAACTATTATAATACCGGAAGGTCATTAGCGGTTCGGATAGTGTCCTTAAATACGTTTTAAGTGCACTAGTAATAGTTTTACTTTCCCATTCAAAACGATGATCCAGATTAAGTTTTTCTAGTTTCCTTCTATCTAAACCCATTGCTAAAAGTTTATTTACTTTAGAAGCAACACCAACAACTCTATATAAACCTTGTTCCTCAAGGCCTGTAATAATAATACACCATATTAAAGTTATTTTTTATTGAATAGTATAATAAAGTATTAAAAAGTATTGTGTATCCAAATGTCTATGTTGATCTTACCCCTTTCTTCGAGTGCTGCAATGCATTTTGATACAAACGTAAAACCTGTTTCATCTAAAACAGTTTCTTCAGATTTTGTTGATGCACCTACTACAGGGCAATTCTACAATTGTACAAACATTACATCAAATTTTTATGATTCATCATTTAAATACACTATAGTAAACATTAAATAATAATTGATACTTACAGGTTCTTTACCATCCATAGCATCTAACCATAACTTTCTATCTTCTTCGGAAAGCGCTTGGAATGTATATATTACATTAGACCTGA
>NW_017100231.1:517601-519197 GCF_001263275.1 Habropoda laboriosa | reverse complement strand
TTCAATAACTTGTAATGTATGTTTACAATTAATTTTTGTTAAAATCAAAATATTGTATCAGCGTTATGTTTATTTATGATTACGTTATTACTTATAATTGTTTTTTTTGATATTATAAAAACCTGTAGATAAAAGATACAGATGCATCATTTTATAAGCAATTTATGACTACCATCATTACTTAACTACAATATATATTGATATAAAAAGTAATTTTTTCATTTCGTTATAAGTTAAGAAAAAACTAAATGTAGGTTAGCTATCACCTACCTTAAATTCCCAAGAATGCAAAACGTATCAAACTTTGAAGAATAGACATTTAAACATAAAACATAGTATCTGGTTAGATAAATTATCTAAAGTAAGCTATAATGATCCAGATTCTACCGTTAGAAAGACATAAGACACACATACTTGAAGGTTTTTTTGTTTTAACTTACTTATCAATAGTTGTGATGTCAAAGCAAAACCGTTTTTCAATTGTATCCGATGTACGACGTACACAAGACGCCAATATTAAAATTTCTTTGCTGCTCTGTTAAAATACAATAACGTTATATCTTTTTTTACAGTGCATTATTTTACAGTCTATTTTTAGTGCATTATAAATTTTACTTACAAACTTTCCTGTGAGTTGATTATAAGGTATCATTGTAAATTCTTTCTTGTCCTTTTGATATGTACAATATTGTTTTGTCCATGTTGTACCAAATGCTTCTATAGAAATAAACGGATTTATGTACTATACTATAATTACACTAGTATGTTTAAACAATTACAACGCTTATTATCATTGAATGTATCCAAATTTGTATGCTTACTTTTTTCCATTAAAAACAAGTAACCTTCACGGGTGTATAGTTTATTGACCCCACTTTCTACAGCAGACTATAAAATGAAAATATTACATTGCAAATGTACATTACAAAAATTAATACAAAATACTAAAATTCTTTTCTTCAAATAAAACAAGCTACAGATGTAGTAATTTGATTACTATGCATAACAGAATGACATTAAAATTTTCATGAATTAACTGAAATATATGATATGAACATAAAACTCATGTTTAATAAACTTAATAGTTATTTGGACAATATTGAATATTATGTTATGATGATACACTTGTATTTATACTAAAAATAAATAATGTGAATAATCTTGAAATATAACACATACCTTTTTCATATCCTTCATTTTATTCATAAGTGATTCTGTTTTATCCCGGGTAGCAAGGAAATTTTCTCTAGTCTTGTAAAACACACACACACACATAAAATTGAAAATTAGTAAGCTATTTGTCATGCTGTTATCCTAATAATATTTGCACCACACAATAATTTAGTAAGAAGTTACATTTAAGTATGTCTACAAGTAGTTGAATATTAACAACTAACTCAATTATAAGAAAATTACTAATATTAAAAATACTTTAAGTGCACAAGACATTTAAAAATACCCAAATTAAGTACCCCAAATAGTTTTTTCAAAATATTTGGGATATATTGCATCACATTCTTACGATAATATTAACAGCATATAAATAATTTTACAGAATACCTATTTTAATTATTTGATTAATTCAAAAAACTAGCT
>NW_017100231.1:516575-517429 GCF_001263275.1 Habropoda laboriosa | reverse complement strand
TCAAAAAACTAGCTACATAACTATTACTGCAATAAAACTATAAAATTTTTCTTTTTCTTTAATAATTCACATAATTATAAAACCATTATGTATAATTTATGAAATAAATTTTTATTTGTTTGTAATATTACTTTTGATAGCAAAACCTGTAAACAATAGAATGTGAAACAACAATGAGCGATATACTTAATAGATTTTTACATATCAATGTTATAATGCACAAAGCAATCTTTCTCTCACTTGAATAGTGCTAATGTAAGTAATCAGTTTTAGAATCGTGCTTTTGTAATACTAATGCTTTTCTTATATATTTTTAAGCAATAAAATATGTAATAAAAAAAAAACCAACCTTCTGTATTTTTAATTGCAGTTCAGTCATGTATGGTTTAAAATCCTTTGCAACTTCATGCCCTTGGTGATAAAAAGTTAGCCAACCAAACATGAAACCTAGTAACTGAAAAAATAGCATTATTATTTGTAATCTATAATGTTTATATTTTAAAATACTTTAACGGGAAAGCAATAGAAAGAAACTTACAGTTTCAACAAATTCAAATTTTTTACGTTCTTGAACTTCTTGAAGCAAAAACACATATTCTAAACTAGCTTGACAAAAATGTCTCTCAGCCATTTCCAATGTTGCATCAGCCTAAACATATGTATTCTATATTAGATCAAGTAATATAGATATTTTACTTTTGTGGTATATAGATAATACTCATACCTCTTGAAGAACATTGTCTTGCTTTTTTGTAGACAAATTTAAGTAACGTTCTTGACTTTGACAAAATTTAATGGTTTGTTTCTCAAACTTCTTTTTTCCGTCCTATAAATATATTGTGATTATATATTAC
>NW_017100231.1:515493-516348 GCF_001263275.1 Habropoda laboriosa | reverse complement strand
TGAGTTATATATTTAAATTTTATACATTGAATGTGCAAACATTTATATATTACCTTAACTCCTCCAATGTGTTCTTTTCTAAAATTTTCCAAGGGAAGTATAATTTGATCATAAGCACGTTCAAGCTACAAATAAAAAGTACTGAATTAAGTAGAATTCTGATAAAGACATAAATCCAAATTTATTGAATTAATAAGCATTGATTTTGCCTTATATTGAAATAAATATATACAAAACTGAAACTATATGACAATATTTAAGAATTATATGTGCATATATGCACAACCACGCATATTACATAATTATGATGGAAACCAATAAAAAATGGAATTTCATTAGTAAACCAGTATATGCAATAAATTAAATAACTATGTTGTAAGATACACAGCTGATGTTTATTAGAAAAGCAACATAAAACAAAAAAATTAGTATGTAACAAAATAATATTCACATATATTTAAAACTGAAATAAATAATATTTTCTACATATTCAAAATAATAACAAGAATACTCTTTTAAGATAAAGCCATATTTCATCTAGAATTTGTTTTTTAAATGATCAAACAATCTTTAAGAGACATCAAACAATCTATTAATACTAATTTTTCTAATTTTCATTCACATTTCATCCAAAACACAGTTTCAACTAAAAACTTTTAACTGCCTGTAAATTTGTATGATCATTGTTTTTTTGATACATAAATAAATGAATATTAAATAAAGTAATTGTTCTGGTTTTCTTAAGTAAACTAATTGAATCAAAAGAAATACAAAAGAAATATATAACTTTCATAAATGTACATAAAAAATAAATGTATAAAATAAGTTTCATTTAATAACATTAAAATTTAATTA
>NW_017100231.1:514627-515479 GCF_001263275.1 Habropoda laboriosa | reverse complement strand
AAGAACTTGGATATTCTTACTAGCATATGCAATATTAATAAGTTATTCAATAATTTTTGAGAAACAGAAAATACTTTTGAAAATATAACTTTAAATTACTTTATTACAAATACATTTATGTATCAAGAAATACACACATTTGTTCATGGTGTAAAGAGAAAATATGTGACTTATTAATACAGTAATAAGCTTATTGTAACTACTTTAGTACTAAATACTAAAGTGAACATTATTGTGCCTTGAATAATCTAACAATTTGATTTCTATTAATTAGTATAAACATTGTAAAATCATGTATGATGTTAGTATTGAAACAGAAGATAAAATGCGAGATTATTGACATTACTAAGACACATTCCTCATTTAGAAATGAATGCAAATGTATGTATGTGTCCCATGTCCACACACATGCATTGACATCACTATAAGAAAACAAGCAGGACAGCAATCTTCATTTCACTATTTGGAAAAAGACTTATTTTGCATAACAAATGTTTGAATGTGAAACTTACCTAATATATTAAAAATGATTGAATATATAACTTGTTGAAAGAATATAATCAACACATTAATAGTGCTAAGAATATTTAATCAGTTTTTATCTTTGTATGCATCAAATGCTTAAAACATTTTACAAAAATATTATATGTAACAATTACATGCAGTAATATATGAAACTTTTGTTGTTTCCTTGAAGAGGAATATTAATGTAAATGATGAAAACTTTCACATAATTTAGAGATAAAAACTATTTATATGCATTCAGAGACATGACAAAGTATATACATTAGAATATACTAATTTATTTACTTTTAAATAATACTTAAAAAATAAATATAATTAAATTTGCAA
>NW_017100231.1:513940-514210 GCF_001263275.1 Habropoda laboriosa | reverse complement strand
AATGAATGTGAAATATAGTTATGTACTAAAAACATTGCATACCATGCGATCCCTTTCATCCTCTATTGATGCAATAAGTTTACCAAATTCCTTAAGGCTTTGTGATATGTGAGTTTCGTCTTCAGTTTGAGTTTCTCCAATACATTCAAAACTAAAATTCTGCAATGTTTTGGAAAATGCTCTCTGGGCTCTGGATAAATCTAAAAAGGTTAATTAATTACTATTATTGACATAATTACATATTTCTTAATATATTTTGTAATTAAAAAT
>NW_017100231.1:512951-513790 GCF_001263275.1 Habropoda laboriosa | reverse complement strand
AAACTTAAATGAACTTTTTATTGAACAAATAAAATAAAATTACACGAAATATTGATAAATATATATACTATAAATTAAAAATGTAAAGAAACATGCGAGTAACTTAATAATAACCTAAATCTTGAAAAAGAGTTAGTGACAACTCGAAGTTAATTACAAAGTTGTTGAATATTGTCGTTTTGCAAGTAAAATATGTCATTAGAAGACATCAAAATGAAGTACAATAAGATAACAGCAGCTGTTACGTGCGCATACAGAACCTTATCTCACATGCAGAATAAACTTACTTTTGGCAGCTAATAAAAGATCTTTGACCTCTTTGATGAGCCGTTTAATTTGCTGGCTGGTCTTCTCCAATTCACGTTCATGATAATGAAGATTTTCTCGGAAATAGGGGCTATCGGTTAAGCAATCCGTAAACTCTAGTGGTTTGAGGCCAACACCCATTATTCTTGATTGTATATTAAAATTCGAATGTCATTAATAAGTCAAAACAACAGAACAGATAAATCAACACTTAGAACAAGTATTATGAATTACAATCATTTAATAAAGACAGTTTTATCACAGTACATGCATCGAAACACTTCGTAACGCGAATGTTCTTTAACGTGAAGCAAAATCACTTCGCAATATTTCTTTCGTTTATTGATAGTCACGAACGATACATTTTCTGAATCTTCGTTACGACTAATATAAATCACTAGCAAGATTATATAGACAGAAGTTTTATGATGTCGTCGATTAAATATCATATACCCCCTTCAGTCAAATTTACTAACTACATTTTAAATGGCGGGATATTCAAATTACTTTTCAACATAATCTATAAAGTAATG
>NW_017100231.1:510862-512463 GCF_001263275.1 Habropoda laboriosa | reverse complement strand
AATACAAGTAGTCGTGAAAATTTAAAAGCAAAATTTGCTTTCTTAAATTAGCTTGAATTCCACACATTTCTTATTCAATATTGAAATGATTTTTAGATTGACATATTATTACACGTATTATCAAAATTACATTGAGTTGTACCCACAGATATCGATCTTCGATATAAAAATGTCTACGTCTTGAACTTAGGTTTGTATTATAATTTTGGACATGAACAATTTATTTAAAGAATGGAATCCTATTGGTATATTGGTAACTGAACTTAATATAGTACAGTTCTACCCTAAACAAAAGTAAATACGATGAACAAATGTAAAAATTTTTTGTTAAAAAAGTAATATAGTTCAGATATAAGAGGACGCTTAATAAAACAAAATTTTTAATTCCATTAAATTCAAATGAATTAAAAACAATTGATGATGTATCATTTTTAGAAATAAATTTCCCGAAAAGTTGGTTAAATTTCTTACTGCTGCTTCTCTTTTACACTAATAAGTTTTCTTATTTATCTGTCTTTCTTTTAAACGAGTCAGTGTTGAACATGAAATACCAAATTCTTCTATAGTTGTTCCAATGCTAGTTGAACTTGTGAAGTGTAAATTGAATATCTTGCTAGAGAGAAATGTGGTCAATTTTCCAGTCTATGATTGTGTGATGTTTGTATAATAGGTTACATTGTGTCCTAAAATGACGTTTCTAACTTGTAAATATTATTTATTTGACATTAAATAATTTTTGTTAACTATTAGGACTCATTGACAAGTATTTTCACTGTCTGTAAACTCTTGTATTATTTATCAATTGGTGTGAGGTTATGATAAAAAAATTAACTTGAGTCACATCCTGTGCCCAATGTTTACCATTAAATCACTTTTTGGATCCTTTAGAGGTAAATAATGTATTTATATTTTATTTAGAATACTTAAGTGTAATTAGTGTTAGTTCATAAACATTTACATAACCTCTCATGTAGCGTGCTTGTTTTGACATTCGGTGAATTCACGCTGTTATTAAAACATATTCCTATACATTTATTTGTAACTTGTACATAACCCTTTATTTTGATAAATTTGATACATTGATATAACTTTTTATCTTTTGATAGTTTTGTTTTACATTAATTAATTTTATCATGTTCAAAATAGTTATTACATTATTCGAAAGATGAGATAAGGAACATACTAGTCTCGTCAATAAACAAATGTACATGAAGTTTTTATTCTTGAAATATTTTATATTAACATTCTTTATATCTAATCAAAAACTTACATTATTACTTTTTATCAAATTGTAATGCTTAGATAAAACTCATTTCAACACTATTAACATTAATTATTTTTCTATGTGTATTACCTGTATAAATATGTATGCATATTGTATAATATTATTTAAAAGAAAATTTATGTAATGTAATGTTTTGCTACAACTTTAAACAACTGCAAACAAACAAAAATGCAAACAAAATTTAAACAAAATGCAAACAGTCAATGCTACTTACACAAATTTGTCTAAGTTTTAATATTTTAGAATGTATTTTACTTTACTAAACTAGTAATATAAATATTATAATAAACAAGTACTATTATGGTAATTCTATAAA
>NW_017100231.1:509235-510823 GCF_001263275.1 Habropoda laboriosa | reverse complement strand
ATAATTACAGTATGTATAAAATAAAATATTTAAATAAACAAAAAACTTTACATAACTTATTTTAGATGCATAATAATATTTAATAGTCAATAGCAGTAATTTATATATTATGCAAAACACTTTATGAAACACAATAATTCCAAAAAAGGCAACATGTTTTATTCAAGTGAATGCAAAAACATACGATGTATTAATATTACAGTGTATTTACTTATATTACAATGAATTTTTTAAATATTATTTACTATATCAGTTGATTGCGATATTAATATTTTATGAAATTGTTCCAGATTGTGAAAATTCATTATTATATCAGATATGACATTAAATGGTGTTAGTAATCAAGAACTAAAATGATTGGTACAGCCTGTAGTTTGGAAGATGCGTGTCGGCAGGCTCAGGTATTATTTATTAACTATTATTTGCTAATTTATATAATACCAGTTTAATTATAAACTTTTATTTGATTTGAGTGACTAAATTGATGATGCTCTGATTTATATTTGTATTAATACATGTTATTTTGATATTTGTCAATTTTGTTAATTATAAATTTAAAGAACTTTATGCTGGAATGTTCATGTTTCATTCTTCATGAAGGATATGATCAATCAAGTGTTCAAATGTTGGAAAAATGTTCAAGGACAAAATTCTGTGAGTTTAACATCTGATAAATCATCTATTCAAAGAAAAGAACAAAGTCATTCTAAACACAGCATTCAGTCCAAATTAACTAGATTATATTTTGAAGAACTTACCAAAGTTCCCCATGCAACACCTGATTCTGTGCTGGTATGTGTATTTTTTATATACTTCATGTTTTTAATACTGCTCATAATTAATGTTTTTCAAAATATTTAATATACAAGTATTCTTTACTAATAGTACTTCTGTTCATTGAAATGTGTAGAATAATCTAGAAAATGAATGTGATCTTTTGGGAAGATTGGTGCAAAGAGAAGGTTTACATACATTAATTGTTAATCTCTATGCTGGTAATAAAGGATACTCACTAGCTGTAAGAAATAGGTGAGTAATTTATATTAATATTTATTTAAAATGTCAGAAAAGTAGATTGATAATAATAAATTAATTAATTTTAATCTAACAGTGATAAGGGAAATCAATATGATAAAAATTCAATATTAGCTGAAACACAACTAATGGGTTATGAACAGGGTGAATTGCTTTCATGTATAGATAATGGTCAGTTGCCTGCAATGTTGGCAGAGCAACTAGAAGCCAATCATTCTCATTTATTTTATGATGGCTGTATAATAGCTGAAGTTCGAGATTACCGAAAAGCATTTCCTCATACTAAAGCTGAAGTTCATCATGTGCTTCTTAAGCCTACAACACAAGTAAGAAATAAAGAGGAATATCGTTTATGATGTAAGTTAGTATGTTTCAAAATGTAGGCTGTGAACTTTTGAGGGTCTACAAGTATTCAGAAGAAAAAAAACATATTGTATTAGAAAAATGGCTTCTTGTAATATTTTTCCTTAGTAAAAGCATCTATCCAAAGCTTTCTGTCTTCTACAATTAAAAAATATTGGAAAAGAAATAAAAATAAAAAAAATATTCACAG
>NW_017100231.1:505941-508709 GCF_001263275.1 Habropoda laboriosa | reverse complement strand
AGCTAGCACAACCAGAGGGATTAACAATACAAGACTTGATGCAGAAATTAAGAGCCAAAAGGGGAGTAGTTACAACCACTGCCTGTCCACCGCCTTCTCTTACAAATCCTCCTTTACTTCCACCAAATACACCTATTGATGTTTTAAGGTACATTCAATGTATTATTTCTATAATTCTTCATTACTATATGTTGTTATTACATATACTTTATGTTGATGTAAAATTGTATTTTATATATGGTAGATTTGCAAAAGCATATGAACGCCCGCGAGAAACAAAAGACTGTTTGCCACATGTTATAGAAGAATATATATTAGAAACTGGAGGAAGTCAAGGTGAAATTGATCACATAAAGCTCTCAATTCTGCAAAGACCTTCTAATTCTGAGTACCTGGGAGAGCTTTATATGGATAAAAACCATCGTGAAGGGGAGAAAAACGGGTCTGCATGCCGGTATGTACTTTTTTATATTCAATTAAATTTCAATTTGTTACTTCGTTCAAATTATAAAAAGTTATTAAAAAGATAAATATTTGAAATTTTTTTACAGGTTTACACTAGGTACAAGAGTTCTGGCAAATCATTACATCCAACAATTTACTGAAATATTTACAGAAGAAGGTAGAAAGAATGTTAGAATAAAACATGTTGTACCAGGGCAGGTCCCTCGGGTAACATGTACACCTGGTATGCAACGAGCACATCAACAGGTATATATTCATTCAAAGCATTAAATCGAAAAATCTTTATAAATATTATTTTCATCTATTTTATACATTTTCAAATGACTATATTGTTTTAGGCGCAACAAGCAAAAGCAGCGCAATTAGTTGCTCAACAGTTGCAACAAGCTCAATCTCAGCATGTAGCACAGCAGGTAAATTAAGTATCTTTTACAAAATATTTGATTAAAATTATTACATCTTTAATCTCCGAACTAAATCTTAATGAAATTATTTTGAAGTAAATAGACATTTAATAACAATTATTTTAGATCTTATCAAGAGCCCAAGGTCAGTTAAATACATTAGCTGGTCAGGTAGCTTCAATGAAAACTATGACAGAAGCTACTACCTCTGCACAAAATAACTTGACATGTGTAGATGCAACAAATATTCCACAAGTTATTGCCCAAAATGAGACCACATCAATGAGTCCAGGGCAACCCTTGACTAATGGTGGATCAAATGCTTCCACCTCTGTACAAATTGATAATTCTACAATGTCAGTCACTGATGGTAGTTCCTGTAATGGATCTGGAATTTTAGTTTTCCAGCAAAAGTCAACCAATAGTATTAATAATGCCACATCTACAAATGTTCCAGTTTTGGTAGGAATTACATATGAATTTATGTTGTGAATAATATTTTATTTTGGTATGTGAACAATTTTACATATTTTTTTACAGCAAGCTCAATTGCAAGCTGGAACACAAAATTGTGTTACGGAAACCGTTAATCAGAACCAAAATGAAATACCGTTTAAGAAACATTCTACCAATCCAGCAATAACTGCTCTTGTAACATCTCTTATGAATTCTGCTCAACAATTTCAGCAGCAAGCTGCAGGTTTGTTATGGAACTAATATAAAATATAATACAAAACAAAAGCAATACAAAAAAATAAACTTTACTTTATTAAACATTCTTGCAGCAAATGCAGCAGCTGCTGCTATGAATAGTAATGTACAGACTGCAAACAAGTCAAATAACGCTGCGATCCTTAGTTTGTTAAATAGTAGCCCTGCCAATTTGACGCAGCAAAAAGTCCAGCCGCGAAGGATCTCTTTGAATGCTTCTATCCCATCTAGAGTTCTTAGTCATGGAAATGTTATTAATGTCCCCAATACGACTGGTCAAGTAAATAAATTAAAATCTTAGTTATTTACTTCTTGAATTATTATGAAGTTCTAAGAAATATATTTTATCCAGGTAAGGGTGAGTTTAAGTTCAACTTTAACGGGACAATTGGGTTGTAAACAGCAACCAGTAAAAGCAACAGCTGTAAGATTAGCTCGCGTACAAGATCCTACTTCGACACTTGGTTTGTCGATGCCAGGACTTTCAGCTTTGTTAGCAGGTATATTATAAAAAGATACGTGGAACGTGTAATTAGTGTCTATATTATTTTTATTTGGTTTCAGTTAAGATGGGTAAACCTAAATTATGTATTGGCATTATTAATATAATGCATTATTCTGTCTTAATAGGGACGCCGTCTGCAGATAATCCAATACCAGGAATTAATTCTGGTTCTTCTCTACTTGAACGATTAACTGCTTCTTCCAGTCAAAATAATCAGTCTGTGACATCAATGACTACCCCACCATCTACCAATGTAAACCTGCAGGGTGTAAATCTTACTAGTCTATCTAATTCTATCAACGGTCTCCAAAATGTTCAGGTTGTGGAGAGCTGCTTATTTCTACATATGGCGTAGAAGATGAAATACTACTGTACTATTCGTTGTACGACAGGTATCATTTCCCGGATTATCACAACCCATTACGATGTCGCTAAACGTGTCAGCGACGACGGGTTCCGTTACACCTACAGGAGTCATTGTTTCCCTGCCTATATCATCTGCAACTAATACTTGCACCACGGTTTCCAGTGTTAGTTTCTTTTTTGTATTTCACGCATCTGTACATTTTCATTCATATAACATTATATAAAAATTATTCTAAAATGTTAATTTATGTTTTTAGATGGTAGCTACTACAGTTGTTACAACAGCTATTGCTGGAAGTACACCGACGGTAGTAATA
>NW_017100231.1:497822-505781 GCF_001263275.1 Habropoda laboriosa | reverse complement strand
CCTGCCAATACTCATTTATCATTACCAATTGGTAAGAATTATTCTTTGTGGAATATTGTCATCAATACTTTTTTTTATATTAAAAGATTTTATTTAATATATTAACATTTGACCTAAAAAGATAAGTAAATGCTTTATAGTTACGCAAAATGGATAATCATGATGTATCTTATAATTTTATTGTAACATAAATGTTGTAGCCCAAATAATACCTTCTGGAGTTAAAGGATTATCACAACAAAGCATACGCAACAGTAATTCCGTCACTCTTGCACAGGTATTTGTATATATGAAGAAGAAATTTATTTAGAAATGGAAATTTTACAATTACTAAGATTTCCAAATGAGACAATGTTATTTTTTAGGGTGGACAAGCAATTCAACTTGTTGGATCTCAAAGGCCACGACTTAATCATATGACTCGTCAAGTACAACCAAATCAAGTCAAATCAACTGTTTTGTCAAATCAATTAGTAACTGTGGCTAAAACCGTAACAGCAAGTCAGTTAATATTATCTGGTAACAAACAGGTGTTAACTCCAATAATGGGTGAGTTACCATAGATACCATGCTACAGTATATTTCTACTTAAAAATAAATTGTTAAAGTAATAAAATTTGCTATTTCCACATCATTTTATAGTTTCTATATTTAGATGTACATATGTTTTTCTGTAGATTAGTAAAAAGAAATGCGTTTATTTAATAACAATTTTTTTATAGTTAATTAACTAAGTTATTATTCAGTTTGTTTCTACACAGGAGATAAAATTAAATTTCTTTTCAATTACCAAAAAAAGTAAAACAAAATGTTTTGTTTTATAGCAGCAACGAAGCCAGTGCTTATGGCGTCTCAGACGACACCCTCTTCCCAAGTAGTACCTGCAAATAAACAAACGCTATTGGCAAAATCCTTGCATGCTAGAGCTTCAACAGGACAGTGCAGTCAAACTCAAAGTCTCGGTGTGGCGACGTTATCACAACAACAAGTACGTATCGTACATTATTGATGTCAATTTTCTCAAATCATTTTCTCAAATAAAACTTAAGTATGGTTTATTCTGTAGTTACAGAGAACTCTTGTCAAACCTGTACAGCTCCAACAGTTACAATGTCTAGCTGCACAGCATAAAGTAGCTGTTGCAACCAGCAATGCGCAAAACAGAACTCAAATTGAACCTCAGAGAAATTCTACATCTGCTCCTGGGGAAGATCCAGCCTGAACATGTTCAAATAATTAATGTTTCATCACATTTAAATAATTGGAGCTTGCCTAGAAGGAATGTAATGAGGTGTTTGTATATTACGTTAATGTGACATTTAAAAAGTTTTAATTATGCATGCAATTATAATTGTAAATTATGAAATTTTTATTCATGAACGATCGATGTTTATCAGCAAAGACATATTTTATAAAAATCAGCGTAGTCTATACTTGTGCGCATGTGCAATAAATTATTTCTACAAAAAAATTTGCCTCAAAATATTACTTTGAGGGCGGTTTCAATTATTGTACATATAACTTATACATACAATATAATTTGTTTTATATTAAAAAATGTAATAAATATTCCATTTTTTATTGACCTTGACCCTTTTTTACATTATTACTACTTCTTTTAAAGAGAAATATCGTATAATATTCAGATTTTTTTAAAAGACATGTAGTTATTAATCTACAAATTGACAAATAATAATTAAAGTTACGAATTATACAGTTTTTAATTTAATTTGCTTTTAAAATAATTTCTCATGATGTAAAGTAAGTATAAAATGTTATATATGATCTTAGTAGTTGTAGAAAATATGATGAGTCATTAGCTTCATGATTGCATACTAAAAAATAAATCAATAAGTTCAGATATTAAAAATCTAATGGTCCAATTAAAACTGGTTTAAAATAAAATTATATAGCCATATACACTGTTTGATACTATAAAATATACAGTTTTTACATACAATTTGAACAAATCAAATAATGATCACAAATGTTTCTCTTAAATACAACAAATAATAGTATATAAAATATTAATAAAATTACGATGTGGCATACCTTATTTGTATACTAAATCAATATATTAATCACATGATATATACACATATAAATAGAGCTTTTATAAACAAATTCACTATTCATGACTTTTCATATATTATTTGTAAGATAATTTAGTAAAAAATTAAATATATAAATTGTGCTCTTTAATAATTATTACTAAAACCACTTATTGTATATAACAGTATTTAGCCCACTATTTCTGATTAATAGAAAAAATGATCCACTCTTTAACAATAATTGTTCTCAACAGTGATTATGTCAATAATAAACCATATAAAAGCTTTGTATACTAATTGGCACTCAGTTCCAGCTGTATGCTATCAAAACTTTTATTTTCCCTACTCTAATTTAAATGACAAATATCAATTTTATGAGTATCTGTTGCAAGAAAGAATCACACAAATAATTTAGTAACGTTCTATTTGTTTATAGTATTTACATAAAAGACTTAATTCTTTTTTAAGAAAAAATAAAATTAAATTAAAAAAGAAATAAAAAGAAATATTTTTATTAATTTTCACATTCAGATATGCTATGCTTAATATATAAAATTTCAAACAATAATTCAACAAGAAATTAGAGTAGAGACAAATGTCTTATGTGCATTTCCATTATAATCAGTCTCTTTTTTGGAGATCTATCTACACTTGTCTTGCAAGTATTTAATAACAATGTTAAAATGTTTCTTACTAAAATTTATTAATAACAAAGTACTGTGTACGATCTGTTCAAGATACTTTTTTTTTATATATTTAATTTCCATTGTACTGTATCTTGTATTTATGAGATCATAACACAGACTATAAATTATAGATTTTATTTTATAAAAAAGCATTTTCATATCACTTCAATTTTTTTTCAAACAACATATTCTTTAAACATTATAAAAATTTATCAATATTGAGCATTGGTAATAATTCTCACTATAATATCACCAATATTATTGACTACAAAAGTATGCACATACCTGATAACACTATTAACTATAAATATAAGTCAACAATATATGTACATAATTCTCATACTCTATTTCAATTATTATAAAAAAACCTATTTTACTTTAAATCCTTAATAATGCATTTATTATCCATTTCTAGTCGAGAATTTGATGAATCGGAAATTTTTATTGTTTGTAGATCTTTGTTTATTTCCCATTCACTCTCTGGATCAGAAGAAGTATTTAAAGCCCCTACCATATCATCTTCTAGTGATATTTCTGATAGATTTTCCATACTTTGTTGATTTGCATCACTGTATAAAGATTCAGTAGCTACAACAAAAATTTTAGTTTTGCATATAATTGCTTTAAAGGTAAGGTAGGGAAGGTATGGTGTGACAAATGATGGAAAAAACCACTAAAACCAAAAATAGCCTAATTTGCTAATCATAAATCATTGACGACATCTGTAAGATGCTTGACTTTCCTAATTCGAAAATTATAAATAAGTTCTTATTTTACAGCACAAGAAAGCAAGATAAAATTCTATAGATTGATTTCGATTTTAAACAATTGACTATCGCGTTATTTAATTGCAATTCCTACCGACTGCGTAACCACCAGATCATGTGATACAAATTTACATTAGGTGGAAGACCAGTTTTATACCTCGTCTGTAATGGTACTAATTGTATACAAGATACTTGTGTATTTTATATGTAACGAATAATTAAAATAAAATAAAATAAAATAAATTACCATTATTCAATATGTGGTCAGATAACCACGTAGGTTGATCCCATTCATCAAATTGTAAATTTGCATTATTTTCAACTTCTTCTATGGATAACATTGCATGCGATTCTGAGTCTGTAACGTCAAATATCTCAGTCACTTGCACCTTATTATTATCGTCCATGTAATAATATGCCATCACAGCTTCTTGATCAGAAGTTACCTGTATATTTCAAAAAGAAATTTAAGTATAATGAGACTTTGAACGAGAATGTATTATTTTTAATTTTCATCTTATTGTGTTATCTACAATTCTCCCTTCAAAGGATATAACCAAATAAGGGGATGAAAATGCCCTTAAACCAAATTTATCTTATGATGGACTATTTGGTTTAAGAGCACTTTTAACCCCCCTTATCTAGCTATACATTTTTTCTCACCAATTTTCGAACACACTGTTTCTTTTTAATATCAAAATTTGTTAATAATGTTCATTACGTACTTGTAGAATATTGTCAAAAGTATCCTCAACAGTTGAAAGATCAGACATATTTATAACACAATTTGATACATTACTATGATCCTTCCATGGTTGCCTACAAAGCATAAATGAAGAGAATGAAACATAGTATTTATTAGTTGAAAAGTTCCAAATTATTAGAATATGAAGACTTACAATTCATTGTATTGTAAAGTTAAATTTAAATTTTTTTTATTTTTATATAAATTATCAGTCTTTTCTGCAGCTTCCATATCGTATATATCTAAAAATTTTGAAACATTAATATACAATATAATGTTATTTTTTATAATTGATTAACTCTGCACATGATATACTGTACTTACTTGATCCATATTCTGTAATGGCTAACTGACATTTAATAGTTTGTGGCACTTGCTGATAGTACACATTAATTTTGGGAAATAACATACTTATTTGGTCCAAGAAGAATGTTCTTAGTTCTAACAGATTTCTTCGTAATTTAGGAACATTCAAAATAAATCTGAAAATAGAATAAAATATTAGCAATTTGTTATTTACAATCATTAGATAAAACAAATATGTATACAGACGAAAAAAATTACAATAGCAAAGAATTAAAAACAGATAAGCATGCACACAATTTAAGGCAACATAAACATGTAAAATGAAATTTTCTAGAAACTTTTACTAAGATCTATTATTAATTTTTACAGTACATCTCTGTTATTGAATATTAATAATAACATGTAATGAAATGGCATTTTATTCACAATAATCAAATAAAATGAAAGTGTACAGTAATACTAAGCAATACTGAAAACTAATATATAAATAAATGTTTTAGCATACATGTATTTTGTTTTACATCTTGCAGTTGAGTGTTCATATAATATAAAAACTAGTTTACATAGCAAAACTTAAAGAAAGCAAAGCCATTTTTATGCAGCAAAATTTTAGAAATGCAAAGCTTACCGAGAAGATATCGTGTGTTTAGTACAAGAAATCATCTGTGGAGGTGTAGGAACAATATTGCCAATTACTTTATATTCCAAGGTACGACTTTCTATCTTGTTACCAATCAGACTATGATCACATGCATAATGTTAAATGTGATATTACATATAATAATATTATAAAATACAATTTTATAAAACCACAAAAGTATAATGTATAATTAGAATCAGATAATTATATAAACACGAATGAAATTATGATTTTAAAGCAATATGAAATAAAAATAAGTTTGAAATATACATATAAGGTTACTTCCTAATACTCAACAAACAAAAATTAATAACCAACATAAATTACAGAATGTATAAAATAAAAATATACTGATTATTTTACCAAAATAACGTTATTGTATATGAATATATTGTTAATTTTTAATTTGATTACATAAATGGCTTGAATTACGTTGTTATTTTAGAAGCATGCAATTTTAAACAAGCATTAATTCATGCATATTAGTTAATTGCACAATAAAGCTATATAATTACATGAGGTTACATAAATGTTTAAAATATTGTTTAAATAAATTTATAAATGTTAGTTTAAAACATTGTCAAAGAGAAAAAATTACAAAATACACACATGCTTACTTTGTAAAAGTTGCATACACTACATCTGCTGGCAATGTGCATGGTAAACTAAGTAGTGAGAGAAGTTTCACACTTCGATGTTTAAATAACCAATTAATTAAGCCTTTATCAGCAGAATCAATGGCATCTTGAAATATAGTTATATCTATATACCTGTCTATGCATTTTGCATTCCACACATTCAGGATCATAAACCATGTTGTCATCAAGGGTTTCTGAGACAACAAATGTGGATTGAACTGCCAGACATCGAGTACAGCTAAGTAAATTATTACGCTTGAGAAATCTTAATGCATCATAGAATCCTTGTTGACACATACTTGAAAGTATCTGGAAATATAATGTTCAATAATATGAAAATTATATGTACTATTAATATTTAAATGCTATCTAAAACAGTTAATGCTCCTTAAGTTTTTCCAATAACTACTAAAATTTAACAAATTTCTATTACTGTGTTTTTGTTATCATATAATAGAAAAATTAGAGACTAAAAATTATTTGTAAAAAATGTGCCAGTAAATGTTATCTTTTGGAGTAAAATTTTTATAAGAATTTGTATATCTTTGTATTTTAAATTAACTTAAGAAGCAGAATAAAGCCATGCAAGAATCTATATCTGTGAACAACATTGTTACAAATAATTTATACAATTTTACCTCTGGATTAGGTGGGAAAAGTATTCTTGCAAACCTGTATATATTTTGTCTTGAAAGCTCAATACTCGTATTTGAAAAATTGACCTATAAATTACAAATGTTCATTTATTATGTATTTCGTTTATGTATGTAATTTATTATATATATTATACTAATTACTATACAAATAATTGAATAACTATTCAATTCATTAAACAATATGTTACAGTAAAATAACGTTTATTATAACTATAGAATAGCTTAACATGAGCTATTTATTCTTAAGTATAGACATTGATGTATTCAAGTACCACCATTGTATATTACACACAATCATACACACTACATAAATTTATCATCACATCTTAGTTCCGTTATGACACGGACGCTCACCTACGATATTTTTGAGTGCCTTTTCTTCTAAAAACTTTTGTTTATTAAATCTTCTACCCAGATGCCGAAGCCCAGAAAGTGTTTTGTGGATGCAGAAACTCTACGTTTCTGCAAGCCATGAGCCTTTCTGGCGCCCATTTGTAAATACTTAATTGTGATTGAGGTGTAGAAAAGCCACTACGTGACATGTAGATATATACTCTTTTAAATAAGAATAGTTCGTACCCCTTGGACAGTCCTCCATAGGCCGCGAACATACCACTCACCCTGGTGTTTCTAAGTTAGCAGAGTGCTGGTATGACGTTGTGGCGAAGAAATTAGACCCAAGAGATGATCGGTCCTAATGGGATTCAAGTACCTAGATGTCACGCAGTGGCTTTACTATACGTCAGTCGCTACTGAGTATATACGAATGGAAACCAGAAAGGCTCGTTTTTCCTGTGGAAATGCAATGTTTCTGGGTCCATAAAACATTTTCTGAGCCTCGACATCTAGGCAAAAGAAGATTTAATAAACAAAGGTTTTTACAAGAAAAAACATTTAAAAAAAAAACCAAATTCAAAAAAAGCGTTCTTGTTATAAAGCCAAAATTTTAATAATAACACATATTCATTATAAATAACTTACATGGAAAAGTTGGGAGGAAACATCTCTAGGGCAAATGTCACTTTCACCACAAAAGGGACTAATAGTGATAGTATTTTCATCAAGTGTAGGAAGATTATCACTAAAACCACCATCCATATATCTAATACCGTGAAATCGCGGTGGTAAAAGACCAGAGAATATTGGAATAAATGTACTGGCCAATAATGCCTAAAATAATGAAGTATCATTATATTTTTAACAATAATAATATAATAATATAATTCAAATATCATACGAAACGGAAATATTTATAAATGTCCTTTACCTGCAATACATCTTCTCTAGAAGAGAATTGTGAAACAATTACATTTTTTCCATCATAAACTCTTGTTAAGGAAACATGAAGTTTTCCACTTACACGAATATGAGCATCATCAGGAAGAAACTGCAACAGAAATTGAAACATTAATAATACAAATTAATCTTAAAATTTGTATTTACTTTATATATATTATAACAATACATACC
>NW_017100231.1:492938-497309 GCF_001263275.1 Habropoda laboriosa | reverse complement strand
GATTATTTTTTTCTGTTGCAAATCATATTTAAAATTTGTTTGAAGAAACTCGAACAACATTAAGTTACTCTTGACACCACCATATCTGCTGTTTTCTATTTTTGTAATTCTTAGTTATTTTCTTTTAATCAAATTTCAAATTTTTAATTTCGCGTACTTTTCGAAATAAATTCACGGTACATATTATTCACTATAAAAAAAAAAAGAAGCAAAAACACTGTTCATGTGTTTATCTTATCAAAAGTACTTTAATACACTTCAATTGTACAAAAATCAAATTGATTAAGAAATGTATCTACATTCAATATCTATGCATACACGTAACAAATATAAGTACATACAGACTTGTATTTATATTTTAGACTTATGTAAATTCTGTGATAAAATCATAGTAATATTGCAAAAATTGGAAAAAACTTTGTTTAGATAGTGATCAATTCATATTTTGAGAATCCAGGAACATCTTTTTTTTTTAATTTTAACAATTAAATGGCATTATTAAACATTAAACCGGCCTTGTAATGAATGCTGAATACATTTGGCGGTTTGTACTATTAAGGGTATCGTTTTACATAGTAGTTGCGTTACTCAACTACATTCACGGTATACATCCATCAACTACCTTGCTATATTTCTACCATAAAATATATTCACATTTATCACAAGACCGGATTTACTGTTGAAAACATGTATAGTCGATGGAACAAATATAGCGAAGTCATAAATTAAAGCATCAAGTGGGGTTAATTAAAGCAGCTAGGACCGTAAACAGCATGCTTTTTTATGGTTCGTAAAATAAAACGATGACAACTTATGATTAACTGTATCTTATGTACTATCGAAAAAATTGAAAATGATAATTAGTATTTTTAATACTTCAACTGACCGAGGATTCGAATCCATCTCATATTCTGTCAATTTAAAAAAAAAAAACTCAAAATATGTTTACATTGACGCCTGACCAAGTTTACGACCTCGCTTTATGTCGGTGTCCTACCGACTACACAAGAAAATGTTTCTGGACTCTGTGTTTTGCTGAACTTAAATATGCTTTAGTTTTCATCTCATTTTATGACCATATTGTACATTACATTTTCCACAAAGTATATACAGGATAAAGCATCTGAAATTATCATCTTGAATTATTAATGAACTATTCGTTCGAAAATATAATATAATTTCCGTTTTAATGTAAAATTATAAGAATTAATTATATTAATGATGTTGGTGAGCTCGGTACGAAAAATAAATTAGTAAAATTAATTACTACAATATATTATATTAAATTGCTTTTAAAATGATGCTAATTTAAAATGCCTCATCTTGTATGCACATGTTAAAAGTATCATATAAATGATTTCTCTTGAAGAAACATATCTTTAAAAAAAAAAACAAATTTTTATTTTCAAATGAAATATGGAAATCATAAAAACTAAAAAAGGACGTTTACATTACAAACAGATACAAAGTGCCATTATGTCAATACAAACTTGAAAGGACAACGCAAATCCCTTATGTCGATTTATTCGAAAACAAACAAACCCAAAAAAAAAAAAAAAAAAAAAAAAACAGACAATTGATCGAAATGATAATTGTCAGCTGAATCTATACTGTTTTCCATGCTCATTCTACAAGGGCTACATATATTGTATCAAACATATTGTACCATTGATCAAGAAAGCACGATAAAAAATATATTAAACATATGCAATCCATAAGAATGTACAAGTTGAAATCTAAGATTTATTACACAATTAAAGAACCTACCTTCACGAAATACTGTAAATGGGAACGCTGAATAAGACCCTTAATGTCCCTATACGAAGAAAAACATTTTTTTAAGCCGCTGGTTATAAACAATTTCGAGCATTCTTACTACGAATTCATTGTTTAATTTCCATAACATTTTAACATGAAGAAAAACAAATCTATAGGTTTATAATATTTAAGTAATTCATAATATAAAAACAATGTTGACAGAGTTAATCAATATCGATGTTCATTTTACGATCTCATAGATTTCGACCTATGTTATAAAAACAATTTAATAATTTTTGGATGCAAACAGACACTTTTATCTTTTATCGTACGGGTCGTTATTGCCTTTCAATAAAAACAAATATGCTTTTATTTACTTTAGATACATCCTCTAAGGATGTTACCGCAACAGAAAGGAATTACTTAGTTTACTTTTCGATAAGAACGTTGAAATCCCGCTACTACAAACATTGATATGGTGTACTAACAAAGTTTTTGAATGAATCCGTCAATTAGAAAATTGTAAACTCTTGTTTCATTCGTTTACAAATTTTTGAGTACTTGGAAACATTGCAATAATAGTAGATTACCATCAACATGTAATCTTCATATCAGATTGTCCATCTACAATTATAGATATTACTTAGACTTTAACCACTCTGTCGATAATTTCAGATAATACAATATTCGAATGATAAAAATACATTTTTATTTATTCCGATATCATCGAAACCTTTATATGCGATATATTTAAAAATACAATTCTTGCATTTTTTTTATCGTGTATTTCTTATATTTCATTTAAAAATCACCATCTTGTCTCTATGGAAATCGAACAGTATACATAATATCAAAACAAAAACAACAATTAAAATGAATTTTTACGTTTCGATAATTTCTTTCATGATAATTGTCTATGAGAATTAAAATTTTGTTACGACTAATAATTTAAATGCTAACGGAATTGAGATTTCTAATTTGGTACAAATTATGTAAGTCAAATACGAAACTCTAACTTTTTCCATAAACAATAGCAGCGTAATATCAGATGCTTATAAATACAAAGGATGTGGAACTATACATTTGAGTTCTTTTACATACTACATATTTATACACCAATACAGGAAACGTAAAGGAAAGGAAGCCAATATGCATAGAGTATGTAGAGAAATACAATATAATTATGCATTATAATAATTGGAATAACCTCCTAATTTATTCTCAGATCTGCACAAACTAATGTCCAATGTTTTCCTATGTACCGTAAGCATTCAAGCGTGAGTCTTTTCTAAGTGTGCTATTTTAAATACTTCACGACAGCATCGTTAACAGTAACAATGTGGACATTAACCACAAACGTGTTGATACATGTTCATCCGCGCTACGCAGTTTATTGCACCAATCTGGGCACGACCTTAAATGCGTTCTTGCCAGTAAAATAATATTATGGAAATGTTTACGTCGTAAATTATGTAAACGATTATGGAATGTTGTTTGCGTATTGATCAACATGAATCTTAATAATTTATGATTTCGATTGTTCCGCTTTTAACTAAACACACATATGCATATAATCATTGTGTGTGAAATTAACACGCGAAATGCATGACTTAATTAAATGATATTCCACAAAACGATTCAGTTCCTAAATATTTACTTTTTAAGAATATTAAATTTCATTTTAAATAATATAAAATTTCCATACGATTATTTTATTAAAAAGATTAATTTCATAAATAATTAATTTTTACAAGGGCAACGGATTCACTTATAGCAAATGTCTCTAAGTCACGAAACCTATTAACAAAGGAATTCAATAAAGATAAACTGATTGCCTCATGCATTATACTTGAATCATCGTTTCGAGGCAATATGAACATAACGTCCATCTTTGTTCGTTTTTTATCATTTTTTATCAACTCAATACTTGTATCAATTTTGATTTACACGTACAAGATACATATGTATGACTTTAATCTATTATCGGTGTATTTAACGACGCTGTACACAGTGATACGGAAGTAAAGACACGGGAAAAGTGCCAAGCGATATTTTTAATTCAACAAATAAATGTAGAGATAAAATTTAATAAAATATACCCGTTTTTTAAATTATTGGTACATAATTAATATACGTATCATACTATGCAGAATGTACGATATATAAAACTGGAAAAAATTTATCTACACATCTTTGATCTTTAGTATATAAAATCAATTCTTTCCGTGCATATTTTGCGAATATCCCGAATGTTTTCGTACATTGTATTATGTTTTCGAGAAGTTGGTAAAGCCACAAACATTTCACATGTATCTATTTTTATTTTTTGCTATTTACAGTATTTTGATAATCATGTAATATCACTTTGAATTATTTAATTGCAAGCCAGTTACAAATTTCGTATTATGAAAGCATCAGATTTCTGGTTGGCCATGGTAGTGCACCACATGGTAGAATAAAAACACAACAGTGACTTATTCACTTATATCTTATAACTACATATAACTACTTATAAGTAGATATGCAGGAAATCATTACAAATTTTCAGTCTTTGCATGTTCCATATGTGTACAAATTTATTCCTGATCTTATTTGATTTGTACTTATTTCCTA
>NW_017100231.1:491180-492694 GCF_001263275.1 Habropoda laboriosa | reverse complement strand
CAATAAAAAATTTTCAGTAGTGCGTAGTAACTCATGTTAATATATCTATTATAATTGCTTGCATTGTATTATATATTTATTACTAGTCTTACTCACATAGAAAAACATTTGATAAGTGTTCTTGCTACTACTTCCAGTTTGCTTATTCTAAGCTTGACCTACTTATGAAATTTACTCATAGAATGACCAACTTTATACAACTTCTATGAGTAATTTTGCAATTTTAAGAACAGTAATAGCTGTGACATTGTAATAAACTATAATAGAATCCATTGAATTTTGTTGCATATAATATAATATAAAGAATACTTTGCAATTCCTTCTTAATTATTTCTTTTATCATTAAATATTACAATAATTATGTTCTACAGATTTACACAGAATTTTTTTCTCTATACTTTTTATTTATAGAATTAAAAAGTAAGTGGTTTAATTGAATCAAACAATGTCTGTATGTCAACACTACTTGCAAATCTTTAGAATTCATACTTACTAATGTGGAAATATTGAAAAAAATTAAAAATGTATAAAATGTAACTGATAGTTACATTCTTTTAACATGATAGTACATAAACATGGTTTGACGTATTCACTAAATTGCAACATTACGATAATTGACACTAAAAAACAAATAAAGATATTTGCAGTTTAATTACAATGTGAAATCATTGATATACTGAAACAATTTGTTCAACATACACACAATGGATACAAAACATAAGATGTGTAATATCAGAAGTCGTAAATCGAACCATAACATTGAAAAAACTAATTATTTAAGATACTATATATCTGTTAGATATATAAACAAAGGAGTTCACTCACCGAGGTTTAAGTCACAAAGAAGACAACAAGCCGCGATAGCACCAGCCGATGCACCACTAATCTTATCCAAGAGCAAGTGTGGAGCGTATTTCTTGAAGCATGCCGCCACACCAACGTGGTAAATACCAAGGAAGCCACAACCAGCAAACGATAAATTCATTTCGGAATTCTCTTATGTGTTATGTTATTTATTGTTACTTTGTTTAGATAAATTGTGAAGAATCAACTATACAATAGATTAAAAAATACTGATTTCCTTTCTACGACACTACAAATTTCACTCATAAGGAAGAGTCTTATAACGACGTACTTCGCACGACGTCCGAGTTCGAACTATCAGTAGTCCTTTGCAGCAACAACAGTCTCCCGTAACTCTCAAGCCTAATCTTGAGTATGATTGAAAAAAATACATGTTACAAACAGCTAGAGAGATAGTACTCATTTGATGACGTACAGATTGTAAATACTTATTAAGTCCCTCATTGGCTGAACATGATGGTGTGGTGAAAGCTCCGCCCACTTAGTGTTCTTAAACTCATTCATTGTGTCAGAATTCCACAGGTGCACGTGTTTTTCAATAAAACAACCAAATTTTTAGATATGTTCACATTTTTGTAATAAAATACGTTTGACATATTGCATTATAAGAATTTAGTAAGTAAATTAAAGTAAATTTTACATAAAAAAAA
>NW_017100231.1:487309-490778 GCF_001263275.1 Habropoda laboriosa | reverse complement strand
TATGCATTCAATTGTTCTGCAGGAATTGGTAGTTCCTTGCGTTATTAATAATTAATAAGCAACTAAAAGTTGCAGTACCAGGAATAAAATTTAATTTGATATTGCAAGAATAGATATGAATACACGTATTCATCTTGCATTTAAAATTATTGGTTGATGATCTACAATCTATTTAGGATTGGTTAATTTTGTAAATGGCTGTTAGTTATGAATTAGTACAAGTTTTAAGTATTTTGTGTTACGCGTAAAAAAGTTATGCTTCGTATTATAAATTATTGATTTTATGAATGTAGTATTTGTGACGTATACGTTTTCTGAATTATTACTTGATTGTTTTATGCCTTGAAAATTAAGTTTCATCTTAAACAAAAAAATTATTACTCATATTACTATATGCTTCTATTTTCTAGACAATTTATGTTTCATAACATAAAGTTATGGTATTTTATCGTCGCTTTATATGCAGTGCAAAATAGTTTGTTAAAATAATTTAAGAATTAATACTTATTATTCAATAATTTTTAAATTTGTTTCTTAAAAACGACGCATATTTCAAGTAATTCTATTAACAATTTTGTAACATAAATTTCTAAATAAACCATATATTGTTAAAAAAAAAGAAAATATAAATACATGTAATTCTTCATTACAAAGAAAAAACAAAAGAAACTGCGTATAAGATTTTAAGGATATCATTGAATTCGCGTAATTTCAATGTGTATTTTTCAACACTATCGTATTTGACACATAACCAATAAATGATTATACGAATTAAAATATAATTTACAATAAAAAGAAGTTATAATGGGTGAAAACGAACAAACATCACAAGCATTACACATGCCTTACGGAAATTCTAATACATCAAATGAAACCATTTTTCATGCTGTATATATACCTGAAGAAAATATTGATTCTTCATCAGAAAACACTATAAAAGGTAAAAAAAAGTAGAAATAATTGGGTTTTCATTTATTATTCTTTTCTATTTTTAATGCTTCAATATGTCTCATACTTAAATGTTACAGAAAACATTCGAGTATATCAAGACAAAACAGAAGCTTTAAAAGTAATTAAGGAATTTAAAACTGGTCGTCTAAAATCATTTAAGAAACAATCAGAAGCTGAAGAATATGCTAAAACTGGCTTTGAAAAAACAAACTATGTTAATAATACTTCAATACCTGCAACAGTACCTGTAGTAGAAGAAAAATCAAATAATTTTAAAGCTCCACGATCACAAGAGCTTGTATGCTTTAGAAAATTAATTAAAGATGGAGATTTATGTGCTGTAAAAACTACAGTATGGGGAAATCCACGATATTTAATTGGTAGTGGAGATACACCTGCAATTTTGCAAGTAAGCTATGTTTTATATTCATTTAAACACAAATTATTTAAAGCATATTTTATATTAAATCCTTTCTCCATTTATATATCATAGGAAGGATGCCGTTATAATGCATTACACATTGCAGTCAGAGCAGACAGACCAGATATGTGTGAATTATTATTAAACACTGTTGGAAATGCAGACTTCATAAAGTTACTTTATGGTGATGAATACAGAAGTTATGTAGATCGTGCACAAATTATGTTAGACTTGTATTTAAATACACCTGACAAAGGATTGAATGAAACTCCATTACACTTTGCAGTTAAATTTGGTTTAAAAGATGTAGTTCGAGTTCTTATTTCATATCCGTGTTGTATAAAAACAATACCAAATAAATATAAACAATTACCAATAGATGTACGTAATACAAGTTTTTTTTACAAAAAATACTATTTAATACTTTGCTAAGTACATATAAATAATTATAATTTTGTGTTTATATTTTTTTTAATTATTTTATAATGTTCGTATAATTAACATCAAATTATTATGTACAGAACATTATTTTATGTATGTTTTTCTTAATAGATAATCTGTAGTAGAACATGTCAAGAAGATGAAAAGTTAAAAAAAGAGATACGTTTGCTACTAGAAGATCAGTATTATGTACCTGTATTAAGATCAGATGATAATTCATTGCAACCTATGATTGGGGAACCTTTCTCTCCTACTAGTCCTTTGGTATGTTAACATATTTCAAGTTAAATTGTATGATTTTGTATATATTGTTTTTTTTTTTAGAGTTTGGTGACAGATCCAATTAGTCCACGTTTAGAAGTACGTGCATTTGCTGGACCAATGACAAAATCTCGTGCATTAGAATTTAGAAAGAAGTGGAAAACACCTCCACGTCTTCGTATGACTCCAATTAAAAGAGCAACAGATGATGAGTGTAACATGGTAGATGCTTCTAATAATTTAGTTTTAAGACTACAAGATGCAGAAAAGGGACTTGAACGAGTTGGCAGGTACATATAACTGTTAATTTTAATATAGGATATGTTATAATTATTATAGAATTTAAAAAGTTTTTGAATTAAATAAATATTCAATTTTAGTATGTAATTTTTAGAAATTTGGCAGAAGAGTATCAGGTGTCATGGAAGGAATACTGGCCATTTTTAAATGATTTTGCAGATTTTCGTACTACAGAAGGTTTAATGAAACTGGAAAAATATTTAGAACATAAATTCCAGGATCAATTGTTTCATTATTATCGTCAGGTATAAAAAATAATGATTCAGTCGCATTATATTCATTTATTCACTCGCATTATACTTATATAATTCACAGATTTCAAATGAAAACATGACTAATTTTACTGAAAATTCAAAAACGGAATTACCAGCACTTGATGAAATAGACTATTTATGCAATATGTTACAGCCATGTTCTTTGTTCATATCAAATAATCAGGATGAAAATAATGAAGGTAAGTATTGAATACTTTATAATAAAACTTTATATTGAAACTTGCAGCAGGTCATATCTGTAAATAAGATAATGTTTTCTTCTCATAGATGAAGTAGAATTTTTTACACCACCATCATCACCACATTCAACAATTGATAGTTCTGACGATGAAATGCAAATGGTATTTTCTTAATAAAATAACTATTTTTATATAAATACATTACAATTGCTATACATATATGATCCTTTATTTATCATTTTATACTTTATAGATCAGTTCCAACACAGTTAGATTATGCTGTTTATAATGCAGTATCAACATCAATTAACTCTACTACATATCCAAATATTTATCATTGGCAACATAACATGCAAGTTGCTATGCAACGTGATATACATAGGTATTATGTTATCTTCAATCTTTTTTTGTATTCATTTAATAAATATAACAAATTGTTAATATTGTCACTCTCCTTTCATAATATAATAGAACTTATATTTATTGTTCTGATTACATTGATTACTAATTACTAATACAATTTAATGTTTCATTTTCAGAACAAATAATACACAAACAATTAGAAGAAAATTGATCTTGACTTCCTAGATATATAAAATATCAAGGTGTTGAACTATGTATAAAACTAAAGCTGTATAAAT
>NW_017100231.1:486414-486974 GCF_001263275.1 Habropoda laboriosa | reverse complement strand
TTTAATCAAAGACTGACTGGAGCAGGTGGAGTTTGTTTTAATTGTAAAATAATCGAACGCATTCGAGAAACGTCTTTGGAAGTACGAGAAGATTTTGGATTAAAATCGCAAAGTTTTGCAATACGTTCCCATTCCGTTCCTGGCTCCACTTCATCAGCTTCCGCTACAAATTGTTTTTCTGCGTTCCTATAGATAAATGTATTATATTACATAACATTAAAAGTAATGAAATTCAAATGTGACGATACTTGTACATTAAATGCACTAATGACATTGCAGTGTATGAATTGAACAATTTTGTTTTTGTTTCTTACATATAACGTATGTAGCGATGTAAAACTTAGAACATTTTTAAACAGTTTTTACTTATATTATAGAAACTGATGAAAATGTGTATACATTAGCATTCACTATATTTAAATACTTATCATACTTTCTATTCATAAAACAGAAAATGAAAAAATGTTTCTTTTTTATGTATCATAATACTAAAAAATCAAATATAATTCAGTGACATTTATTAAATTTATGAAAATTGTAAAGATACTAAGATGGTAATT
>NW_017100231.1:485892-486213 GCF_001263275.1 Habropoda laboriosa | reverse complement strand
TTCTCATAATTGTTCTTAATGAGAATGAATCCAATAAATAGGAGGCTTGCATACGATACAAATAGAAACACTGAAACCTCAAGTATAATTGCATCAAGCATAAAGTACATATATGAATTGTTACTAAAAAGCAGTTGACATATAAGAACATATCTGATATTTTTTGTACTATTCTGCAAGTGGCCTTGTAAATTGAATAAGCAAGCTATATTATACAGCAATGCAATGCAATTATACATGCAAAAAAATATAGTGTAACTTACTTGGCTGATTCCCTAAGAAGCAGAATAAAAATAATATAATTGTATATAAAATATGTGT
>NW_017100231.1:482747-485874 GCF_001263275.1 Habropoda laboriosa | reverse complement strand
AAACACAATAGCAATTTTAAATATTACCTGTTTGTAGTTTTTGTTTTACTAATAGCTTCTGCATGATGTTTATACCATTCTTCTAATTCTTTTTTTGCAGCTTCCCTCCACTCGTCTTTCTTCTCTTCTTCTTCTGCATCTAATTAAATTATGTAGAAAATATAAAATAACAATCAAATAATAATAATTTAAGAGTGCAAGGTTAGTTCATTATTACATTTCTATGCATACGATTATATTGTACTGACTACATTTTGTTTGTGAAAGAATAGGTCATTACATAAATACTTTGTTATGTTCATGTCTTATCTACCTATAAAAAATAGAAATACCTTTTTCCTCTAATCTAGCTTTTTGCTCTTCCCTCCATTTCCGTATTTTTTCAGGTTCTTCTTTTACAGGTAGAGGCTTGGGTGCAGCTTCTAGAAATGACTTTTGTTTAAAATCTGTGCTCACTGTTCCATAATAAATTATAAACGATCTTTCTTTTTTATGCAATACAATACAGTTTACCTATTACTGATAATGTTTGTGTTTCTGAAGGTTGTCCAATTCCATCTATTATTTCAAAACTACCTTCAGCATCACCACCTGGACCAACTTAAAAATTTTCAATATTTATAAATAAGAGCATGTAATGTTACTATTTTATTATCTGCAAAAATTAAATTTCATACTATATTTAACAATTATTAATTACCATCTGTATTAGAAGCTATTGTGGGAGCAGACATAGAAACTGGTGGAATTTCATTTTCAAGCCCTGCCAATTGGTCTTGTTCTCTTGCTACAAATTCTGCCACTGGATCTACTTCTTGTTCATTAACAAAGTTATCACCAAATGCATCCATATTGTCTAATAAGAACATCAAACAAATTAAGAAATTTTAAACAAATTAATATAAAAAATGTAAATATAATGCAGAATATAATAAACAAAAGTATACTATACATTTTTTACAATTTTATAAGCATTAATTTACTGAAATTGTTACATTTACATTTTTATATATACCTTGAAAAATTATTGTATCTTTATTATTCAACATTGGGATAGTCAGCTTTAAGAAAAGGAAAAGACATTGTGATGTGATTTCTTTTAAATTCAATCTCTTATGTTAATATGTTTTGCTTGTATTTTATCTTGATATAGGATTCACTTTCAAATCAATGTAAGGTATTTCATTATATATATTATAGGTTAAATTAAAATATTATGGACAGCTTTAAGTTTGTTATTTAAATGGTATAACTAAAGTAACCTAAAAAATATATTTATTTAAGATAACATGGTTGTTTAAGATATTGAAAATATTCAAAGGAATAATATGCAAAGTAGGAAAAAACGTTTATTTAATTCTAACAAATATAAAAAATACTGAATTAAGTATTGTACCTCAATAATATTATGGAATGTCCAAACTTTTATCTCAGGAAACACCCCCAACTATCGTTTTCCTTGATTCTTATTAAATATCAACTGCAAATTGTCAACGTCAATACCAGTTAGAGTCCAACGCACACATGCGCACGATTAAACGTAGTAGTTATGTAGAGAAATCAGGACTACCAACATTTTGTGAATATTATAAATATGTTTATGAACTCTAAAATTCAACTAGTTTCTAAGTTAAAATAAAGTATGGTAAATCATAAATAAGCATATATATAAAAGTAACAACATGTTTTAACACATGTGAAAGTACATACACAATTTATTTTTCGTAGTAATTTGGATTTATATGTTCATCATATTTTTTAAAATATTGTACAACTATTCTATAAAATATAGTTTTTATAATTTTATGAGTAATTATAATTCGAAAATTTGGAATTTTAATTGTAACTGAATAAAATTATAAAAAATAATTTTATATATATCTTTTAAACTTTTTTTAAAACCGTTTAGAAAATATTTTTATGAAAAATAAAAACCTACATATGGATACTTGTATATGAAACATCATGAAATATACTGTATAAGTTTTACAAGAATATACCAAAATGGTTGTAAAAAAAAACTGTAGTCTAGATAGCATGAACTATGAAATGTCAACATACTAAACAAAGAAAAGTGATTTAGAAATCACTTTCAGTTAAACCATAATTTATAAAAATTGTAAATTTTATATACGTAAAATATCCTAAATAAATAATTACACACATTGTAAAAATAAATGTCGCAATCATTTTAACACATAGAAGTGTTTCCATCACAATAATGTGTATTTTTAGTACAATGTCAATAATAAATACAGTTATTATTCTTACACTTCCTATTATTTTATGACAGATCACTGGCAACAAAATTTAGGCATGTATGTAGAGCAAGTGTTCTGTGTTAACAATCGTCTAAAAAATGCGTACAAAAATACAATTCCTAAATAACATAATTTAGAGCTTCATTCGTTAATATAATGACGGAGCTCTAAAAACAGTTATTAAAATTAACCTACAACCTATTGTAAGTATAGGTAGTGGTAAAATATGAAAAGTAAAATCAGTATGTTTGCCCAGGCGAAACATAGAGACCAAACATGCTAATAGGAGTAACTCGTACATTTCATTTGTGAAACAATAGGTCAGTCTTGCCCTAATCCCCTCCTTGTCTTTTAAAACATGGGATTTACAATGGGAGGTTCGTTATCTCCAAATATGTATAAATATATAGATTCTTCTATTTTTTCTCAATGTCTGTTAAATACTAGGCATTTTCTTCTTCATCTTCAGAGGTCAGCGTTACGTTATCAACACGTCGTGGCAATAACAATGCTACATGTCCATATCTAAATAAAAATATATTTAATATTCAGTTCAACTCGTGAAGAAGTAAACTTATTTGAATACAGAATGCTTGAACTTACTTGCTGCTTTTATATTTTTCTTGTATGGCTTGTTGTTGAGTATTTAATGCATTGCAGAATGTCTTATGTAAACACATAATGCATTCTTTAAGATCCTTCAAACTGTATCCCGTCGACAATTCTAACTCATGCGGCCATATTTCTTCTTGTAGCGTATGTCGTGCAAGTGCTACGGCAGATGCAGCTAAATGACTAGGTAAAAATTGTAGATATGGATCCCCTTCAAGCATTGACAATTCACAAAGATACTGCAAAATTTTTTC
>NW_017100231.1:479165-480456 GCF_001263275.1 Habropoda laboriosa | reverse complement strand
CATTAATTTTTATAAATAAAAAATTTAAAATACATTTCGCTATTCTATTAAATAAATATAAATAGTGCAATAGCATACTCATTATGTTTATAAATATAATGACATGACCTATACTAAAAAACTTACGCAGCAATAAACATAGCTGCTGTACCAACTAGTTGTAATTTTGCTCTTACAACACTCATGTATGATAAAAAGCGGTCTATGTATGAAACAGCTAAATAGAGAGTCTCAGTTTGTAACCGATATTCTTCAGTAACTTCTACAAGCCAGTCCACTAAAATTGATCTCATTGAATATGTTATATCAGGTTGTTTTTTCATGTATCCTGGTTTTGGTCTGTGATGTGTCTGAAATTAAGAATTTTATTAAAGCAACATGTTAATATAAATTACTGTTTTAACACAAACAGATTTTAAATAAATGCATACCTCTGCAGCACGTAAATAGTTATATATATCAGCTCTATATTCATCTACATCAAAAAAATTCATTTTCATTTCTTTAATAGACTCTCTTCGTTTCTGAAGATCTTTCTTTGAAGAAGAATAAGGAATGGTTTTTTCTAAAGACATCGGACTGTCTTGTGAAAAAATTACTTCATTTTCTTTCTTTTGATTTATATCTTGAATAGTATTACAAAATGTTGGTAAATTTGAGACATTTATAGGATTCACTTCTAACCTTGGCTTCTCTCTTTCAGATTTAACATCTTGTTTTTCTTTTATTTCTTTCTTATCTCTTGTGTCTCTAAGTGCAACAGAAGTTTCTTCTTCTAACTTATCTTCATAGATTTTAAATATAACTTCTTCTTTTTTTTCTTCATAAAACGATTTAAAGGATTCAAACTGTGTGGGCATAACTGCTTTTGTTTTTGGATACTTTTCATCCTTATAAATTTCCTATAAAGAAGAAATAAAATTATTGTATTGGTATATTATTAATGAATGGTTTCGTTTCTTTAAGATTACAAGAGAATTATATAATTCTAACAAATATTCTTTAGTCATTTGCTAGGCACAATAAAAGTAATAAGAGTTGAATTTTTAAGTCTAAAAAAACGCGGGAGTAAAGATGCAAAATGTTGTATACATACTGGTTTTGAATTACGATTACAATTATTGTGAAGAACTCCTAGGACTGCACGTTTTGTTGCTTGTAATGTTTGACTTTGAAGAGGCATGGTAATATTTTCTTTGCCGCGACGAACGTCGGCAATACGATTTTCTTGATCCTCGTGTACACGAATCGTGGCCATTATTCAGCTTTAAATTTTCAGCCAGTCTTATAT
>NW_017100231.1:478715-479155 GCF_001263275.1 Habropoda laboriosa | reverse complement strand
ATTGTTTTTCTTTTCTAAATTATTATTGCTTTTTAAACACTATGCATGCCCTCTTCTTGTTACAACGAAGTGTATTTACCGTCCATACATTGCAGACAAATTTCGAAGCTCTAAGCAACCCAACAAACTTCAGTTGCCGTTTGATTTCAAACAAACGTAACTTCAACAGCTGGCGATACGTTAAAAGCGTTGCTCAAATAGACCAATGAGAAAAGCATGTCTCTTATAAATTGGGAGTACACCAATCAGATAAGTGACGTAATAATATGTGTTCTTAAAACTATCCTTGAATATAGGCGGATATACAATGAAGAGTATTATTTATGTAATAAAGAAACGACCATCATTTTTAAATACAAAAACTCGTTAATTTAGTTCCAAAAATAACACATGAATAATTTTCAAGATTTATATTCTTTACTAATAACGTAGTTATTATA
>NW_017100231.1:476873-478523 GCF_001263275.1 Habropoda laboriosa | reverse complement strand
AAGAAAAGTTTTTATTTTGAAAAGTATTAAATTATAATTCTTTAAAAAATAAAAAATGTACGTTTTATTATATAATATGACATTATGAACAATATTAAAGTTAATTTTCTACCTTTTTCTCCATTACACTATCGAAATTTTAAATCGGTTTGTATGACTTGAAGTTTGTTGTTCGTGACGGTCAGATCAAGTTCATTGATAGTAGTTGCTGTTTGCCGTGTAAAAAGTTTATTTGCTTACAAATTCGTAATGTTTTCACGATATTCCCGACAGAAATTATTACCGCGATTAATCTTGCAATAAAAGTTGAATGTGACAAAGTTGAGAAGTGTAGAATTTCTGCATACGACGCGTATTACGCGTACAGGTAGTGTGTGAAGTTAAGGTCTTAACCTTGTAAATAAAGCTTCGCATTCGGCAGTACATTGAGCCACTACTTGAGAACGCAACAGTGATTTGGAAAGATCTATATAATAAAGCAACAATGAGTCCATTAAATCGGGGACCTTTATTAGGGCCAAGAGTTCCACCAGCTGGTATACGGCCTCCTCCACCTCCAAGATTTGGTGGTAGACTTCCACATCCTGGTTTACCTCCGAGAATGCCACCACCTCCTATGAGTCCAGTTTTCGGACCAATGAGATTACCACCACCACCACGACCAGGTGGAGTAAGCCGACCCAGTGGACCCATGCCATTATTTGGTCCAAGAGTCAGGGGTATGGCTCCAATGGTTCCACCAATGGGTTTAAGAGACGCAGGACCTAGAGTACCATTAATGAGACCGTGGCATAGAAGAGCACTACCACCCCAAATCTTGTCTCATATGAGACCACGATTTTCCATAGGAAATGGCAATGTTAAAGGCAAAGCATTGAATAATGTGAAAAAAGTGTGCAAACTTGAAGTAAGTATGAGATTTATCATTTTTTCAATATATTTATAGAATAAAAGATGGATAATGATTCTATTTTTTTTATCTGAACAATTAGATAATAATTGATGTATGAAACCTAAAATTTATTATTATTTATTACTATTTTGTTTTGTTCAAATATTTATATATGTGTTTTATTTTAGTTCATAATAATGTGTAAATAGCAAAGTCATTTTAAAAATTACCTACTTTTTGTGCTAAATTGCTTGAATTTTTCTTTTGTATTTAAAATTGTTTGTCTTAAATCTATTATACTAAAATCAATTTAGGTATTGTATTTTAACTATTAAATAGTGTGAAAGATATTGAAGAGAACTTGATCAGTAGCACATTGATATATTTAAAAATTGCATTAGTATTTCTTAATCATTAAAAGAAACTTATTATGCTTTGTATTTATATTGTTTCACTATATGTGTCAGGACAATTTAAAGTTTTAAAATTTTTATTCAAATTATGATCAAACGATATTTTTATTATTTAGGAAATAGAATTAAAGAAGCCATGGATGACTGATGAAATTCGTAGTGAAATACAAAAGAAAAATAAGCTGTATGCTAAAGCAAAAAAAAATAAAGATGCAAAAGAATGGGAAGAATTTAAGGATTTACGGAACAAAGTAACAAGGATGATCAGAGATGCTAAAAATGAATATCTTGCAAAACATCCTGAACAGGTATTTTTTTTAATTTAATTTGTTTAAATTCCATAGA
>NW_017100231.1:476649-476856 GCF_001263275.1 Habropoda laboriosa | reverse complement strand
TTATATATTTATATGTAGTATAAGGAAACTTATAATAATAATGCAACATTTCATAAAATAAACATTAACAACTACCATTAGGTTTGTAATTCTGATCATTTTATTCTCTATAATAAGTTTGAAGCTATCTTGATAAAGAAATTAGCATTTTATATATTTATGATTTATTGTTTTGTTTATAACTTTTTATAAATTTTGTAATATTTG
>NW_017100231.1:474415-476321 GCF_001263275.1 Habropoda laboriosa | reverse complement strand
TAATGCAAAGAGTATTTGACTAAAACAAAAATAGCAGGAAGCAGACCACCCTGTACAAATAAGTAGCAAGTAATTTTATGTGCTTCCAACTTCTTTTTATATTTTTCTACTACTTGTTAATGATATCATGATAATTAAAGACTGTATTTGGTGTACCCTTTATCGTAGGTAAAAATAAAATATGTACTTCATTTCCTTTAGCAATTGCAGTAAGTATTGTAGAATACTTTTTACAATTTAGAGAATGAAACATAAAAAAAGTATCTTTTAATTATGTTCTTTTATTAACATATATTTGATAATGAAGTTACTGCTATAGTAGTTATATTTAAAGTAAATGTTATTTGCACTATATTTAATTGGCGCTATATAATTAATTTCAGTGTGCTCTGGTTATAGTTGATTAATTGCTTTGATTACAGGGTGGTCAAAAAACAGATGATAAGAATACGATTGAATCCGAGGGTGTTCAGAAAACAGAGAATGCGACTGAGCAATCAGAGCAAATGGAGCTAACGGAGGAGATCCAGCCTTCCAGCAAACAGGCACAGTCTTAAGCTTCAGGCTACTCCTCCTATATAGAATTGAACAGTCGAAATTACACAAGTATTCTGTTTTCAAACTTCAGAACGATTTGATTCCTTCTTATTCTAATATGCAGTATATTGAACATACTGCTCTTGAAATATCTGTATCATTTTTAATTACAAAATTTGTAATCCGTTTTTTTATCATTTGTAAAATATCATTATGTTGCAATATAAGTTCATAATTAGCATTTATATTATAAGTGCATGCTATCAAACTATCGTGATAAAATACTTTGAGAAGATAGAATTCAGTAACAGATATTCTCTCATTTCTAGTAATACTTATATAAAAACTAAACTGTTTTTTTTTTCTCTTAATTCATTAGTACATGTTTATAAGTGTAAAATTTTGTATATTTCTTACATATTTTCATGTTAGTGGTATCAAATATCTATAACTTCTATTTACAAGACATAAAAAAATAGCTGGCCGTTGATAGTTCTATTATAAAGCTCTTTAATTGCTCTTTGGATAGTATACAGTGCTGCAAGCTATAACATTCCTAATCGAAAATATTATGAAATCTTTAGAAAGCCCTGAGATATATTTAATAAAATATGTTCTATTGGATCTAAAATAAGATTTGCTTAATAAACCAAAACTAAATGTTTTTTTCATAGCTTATAGCTCTGTATCAAAATATGACAATTTTTGTAATTGTTTGTTATTATATGTCGTAGCACTGAGTACATTTTACTAATTTCAATGATACATAACTTCCACGAACTATAAATTCAGAACAAAATAAATTTGTAATTAAGATGCGTATTGTAAGAATAAATCGTATTTCTATAAGTTCTAAATCTGGTGTCCCCAATTACTCTATAAACCATTATAAAGGTAATTTTTTGCATGTGTTAAACAATCGTTCTGAAATATGAAAATGATTTTTTTAGATTTTCTGTGCCAAATGACTTTCATAAAAGTATTGTCTTCCTGAAATTTTTATCAATGATAATAGACTTTATACTATTGTACAAAATGAACATATACCATCTTTAATTACTATCATACAATAAGTAAATTTATCAGATTAATAGTATTCAATGTATTACTTCAAAATAATTTACAATAAGAATTTACTATACCATCTAAATTTAAATTAAGATTTTTAAAATCTTCAATTAAATCGTATACTAAAAACTATAATATCTACATACTTGTAATTTACAGTATTTACTGCATACAATACATTATGATTATCATAAAATACTTGTTTAAAAAATTATAAACAAGATTTAATCTAATATTAACGATTCGTTAAAAAAAATGGCAAAAAATCTGTTTTTGTGATATTTCTATAAACTTAAGTGAA
>NW_017100231.1:468123-474174 GCF_001263275.1 Habropoda laboriosa | reverse complement strand
AATTTCCTAAAAAAAAAGAATTATTTAAAAAAAAATTCATAATTTCTAAGTGAATATTTAATATATTGTATAATATTGAAACAAAGAACTATGAAACTATGAAATTATTGTATAAAAGAAGAATCAAAAGAAATCAATGAAATGTCAGACATTATTACATTTCATAATAATTCAATACTAAGAAGTATTTTTGCATTGAATATGAGTATAAGTAGTGTATAAAAAATATTTGAAGTAACCATTTTTAGGCTGATCTCTATTCAAATGATGAGGAGCCATATGATCAGAGAGATGAAAATTATACCAATTTAGAGGATGATGAGTCATTTTATTGTGAAATATGTGATAGAAATTTTTCATCAGAAGATGCTCTTTCTGAACATAAAAGGGAACATAAGCTGTGTGGTATTGATGGATGTACTTTCTCTGCTCATCCATTACTCGTTGAAAAACATATTACTATGCAACATAACAGTGGTTTGTACCATAAAATAAAGAATATATCAACTCCCGAAGATATTGAAAAATGGATAATGGAACGAAAAAAGTAAGTTATAATGGTGTTTATAATTGTTAGTAATAATTCTTAAAAGTCCTACTTATTTTTTAGGAGGTATCCTACAAAAGCCAATATTGAGTTACGGAAAGCAGAAGAACTGGAAAAAGTACAAAGAGGGGAAATAATTAAACAAAAACAACATGTTATTAAACGAAAAAAAAAAAAATTATTACGTTCTTATAAACGAAAAAGGATAGTACATAAACAGTCTACTGAAATATCTTGCGATATTATAGAAAAAACACAAACATATAGGGGTTTACATGAATTTTCTGGTACATGTGAGTGTTAATTATTGTGTGTGTGTGTTTAATATTTAAAATATGTTTCTATATGAATAACATTTTTAGTAAGCTTAAAAAATGAAAATTTGCACATAGAAAATCAGTCTACCAATGAAACTGAAAATTATTATGAGGAAAGCATTAATCATATTTCTGATGAAGAAGAAATCCCAGTTGCACTGCCAAAATTTGCTGTTGCTACTTCTAATGTAGTTAACTTAGTAGCAAATTATGAAAGTTCTGTGGAAGATAGTAAGTATTTGATAAGCTACTCATATTATGTTCATATATATTTTATGATGTATTATAACAAAATAACATGATAGATGATGCCCCTGAAGAAATATCAATTAAAAGAGTAAAATTGGATGATGATATAACGATAGAAGAAAGTAATGCAGTAGAAGAATTAACAAATAAAAATGAAGTCATCGACAAGACGTATTTAAGTACCAAATTTTCTAATCCACAATTAACAGATTCCGGTCCTAAAGCCTCTAAAAATAAACATAATATTGCATTACATCGAAATGCAAAAAATAAAGATCAAAAAACAACTATAAATAAAAGGCAGCCATATACATCACAGTTATTACAAAAATTACTTTCGCGATCTATACAGCACGAAAGAAATTTAATTTGCCAATGTATAAAATATATAGTTGATAATAATTATTTTGACTGAAATTATATATTTGTTTTATTCATAATGTAATTAGCATTTTCTTACTACCTCCTTTTTACGGCAAAACACACTTTCTATTTGTATAATATATGGGTAAATAAATACTACAACATATTATAATCATTTATTATTTATTGTACAGATCATATTTAAAAATATTTTACATTGTTGAAGTTTTGACAAACTGTTTTTTCTTTTTTTTAAATTGCTTTTTTTTAACTTCCACAATACTGTCATCTTCTGATGCTCTTTTTTCTCCACTTTTTATAGATATAAGTTTTTTAGTTTTCTTCCCAGAAAGTGCATCATTCCAATCAGTATCTGTTCCTTTAATTGCATATTGTTCTAAGTTTTCTTTTTTCAATTTTTCTAATTCCGCTTTTTGTTTAGCTTTTAATTCCTGAAACATATTTAAATCAAGTAGTAAATAATGGTGTATGTCAACAAAAAGTGAATATAATTATTATATATTGTAAGAAGAAAGTTATTAAACCTTGGCTGCAGCTTCTAATTCATCGTGTAAACTTTTTCCATTAATAGGATTAAGTCGTACAGTTTCATTACTGATTTCCGTTTTCATCATCGTGGTCTCAATAAAGTTTTCTGCTGTTCTGTTAAGGCACTGCACAAATTTACGTATAATACGATTGAATAAAGCTAGTAATTGAGATGCTGGTAAGTCTAATTCTTCTGCTAATTTATCCACAGTTTTGTGTTGCAAACCTAATCCTAATAAAATAGCCTAAAAATAACAATATCAATTTTTAAATAAATATCGGTAATAGATCCATTATCAGATGATAATCTGCCATATTATTACTATACATAGTTAAACGTTTTAAATCATAGGACGTAAAATAGATATCCAATGTATGTTTTGATAATTCTAAAATAAACATAATTATTTGAAAAGAATATACATTAAAGAAATTGTATTATTAAAGATATACTAACTTGTAATCTCTGGTGTAATCTTTTTATTAATTAATATGCTTAAAGCTAATGAAGATGAATATGTATTAAATGAACTAGAAAGTAAACTGATGAACCGTCTTCGAAAATCATTCCAATATGCTTGTAACCACCTAACATCTTCTTGTTCAGAACTTATCTTGTACAACATGATACACGAGTGTTCACCTGTTATATCATTTGTCGTTTGTCTAAAAAAAGGTGGAAAAAATAGAGGTCTCCTGTTGTTAAATATATGAGGTTATAATAGTAATAAACAATAATGCAAACCTTAAATATACAGGCACAAAGCCAGCACGCTTCCAAAATTTTAGAAGTTGTTCAGTAACTCCAAAAGATACACCGATATAATCTAAACTTTCTGGGCGTCTTTCAGTTAGTTTTAAAAGAAGTGGTGGAAGAGAAGCTCGAGGTTCTAAAAAATTATTAATATGAAATTAACAAGGTAAACTCAAATTAATGTTTTATATGTGATACAATAAATATAATTACCAATTCTTTCTTCCAGTAAATTCATCTCTTCATCTTGAACTCTTGATATTTCTGTCGTATATGTTTCTGACGATGCTTCGTTAATATTTAATATTTTCATGTCATAGTATTGTTTCAACAATTTTAATGCTCGACTACCGTATCCCATCTGTAATATTAAGTATTTATTAAATAGAAATTAGCTTGATTAATTTCTGTAATAACACATACTTACCCCATGATAATCGGGATGCGTTGCAATGCGGACAATACGTGCTCCAGCTAACGACGGAAAATCTTGATCTTGATATTGTTGTGCGATAGTCCATGGTATAAGATCACCAGCTGCTTTGCGCCCTCGGCCTAGTCCATCATTTATGGTGTACTTACTCACTTCACCTTCTAAGCAAATCTATATATTATAAGAATATTAGAACTACAAAAGTACTTAAGCTACTTAAATTTACATGTATATTTACTGTTACTGTTACATTGTATATACTTACTTGAATTACTGTTAATACTTCAGGCAATGTTTTCTTGTTTGAATCTACTGGACCCAAAAGACAAAATAGGTGATGTGCTGGTGCATCAGACATCATTTGTAAATCATTTGGACTATTCTAAAATATTACCAGAAAATCAGTATTTTAAAAATTTTTTTAAAATAAATAACATTTACCTTGTAGTGTGAAGCGACATAAAGAGCCACCAACCTTTGTAAAAATAATTCAGATGCTTTATGATAAGAAAATAAGGTATCTCTAAAAAAAAAAGAATATAAAAACATTAAACTGAATATTATAGAGATACATATATTTAATATGAAAAAAATTATTACCTATTTATGTAGTATAATTGACACATATCAGGAGGTGGACATCCAGATAACATAGATACACTTGTTGTAGCATTTAAGCATAATAAATTACAGAGCCATTGCTCAATAGAGTCCCCTGGCTTATAACGAATAGATTCTTCCAATGTGAGTTCATGTAATTGTCTTCCAATAAAAGTTTTTTCATTTTGTTGTTTCTCAGTTTTTACATGACTATTTGAACCAACTGTTTGACTTCGTAATTGCTGTAATAGTTTCAGTGATAAAGATCTCCCTGTTCCTTCATATCTATAAAAAAATAATATTAGTAATATGTACGAATTGAACAATGATTAAAAAATAATTGAATTACAAGATATAATTTACCCATTAATAGTTGATGAAAGAAATATTAAATAAGGACCAAGCATAGCTTTCACATAAGGAAGAGGTATTGCAGCAGCTTCATCAATTACAAGTAATTCAGCTTGATTTAATTTGTGTGCATCAGTAGGATGTATATACTAAAAGAAATTACTTTTTTTTATCAATATTTTCAATGATTATGTCATTTTAATAAAATTATATCAATCAAGAGTATTATACCTGTATTGTTTGCCTGTGATCTCGAAAAACATTTACACGTACTGTAGCTTTATTAAACTCAGGATTTGTTGATTGTACAAGTCCATAATCAAGATGTTCTTGATACCCTAATGCATCAAATCCTAAAAATGATATAAAAGTTTAATATATTCAAACATAATGACTTATTGTACAATTTACCTTTAAAAATGAATTCAAATAATGTATTCAAATTTTCTGGACTTGGACTTGAAACATAAATGTTTGAATAACTGAATGTTATAGCACCAGCAATAGCTAAACCTAGAGCTGCAGATTTTCCACGTCCTCTAGCTGCAGTTAAAGAGACAGTAGACCTTAATGTTTTTTCTGATATACATTCAATAAATTTGAGAAGACCTGATCAATTGTCTTGCAGCAATTAACAAGAGAAGAAATAGGCTGTGTATCTTTTAAACTCTCTTTTAATACATCTAATTCTGTTAGTTCTTCAGAAGATGGAAGTTTTTGTATAGGTTCAATCTTTAAATTATGTGATGATAAAGGTAATACATTTAATTGATCATCAACAACTAAACATCTTTTGCATGAAGCAAGAGATAACAAAAATCTTTCATTAAATCGACCAGTAACATCCTAAAATAAAGTTAAAAATATAATAACATTATCATATAAGACTACCACTTAAATATCATACAACCAAGTCAAAATGACAACATACTTGATGTGCTTCTGTACGGAATCTTTGATGAACATCCATATTCATTGTATATAGTTGTTTCAAAGATTGCACTGATTGTAAGAGAAATATGATAAGTCCACCTCCTTCTACAGTTTCAATAGTACGTGCTAACAAATTTGGTGTAATTGCTTCAAAATCCTAAAAAAAATACTTTTCTGTTAAAATGATCATATATGTTCAATTCAATTAATCAGAAACCTTACTTGTAAAATACACATCCCATATGTATTTCCCAATATTTTATGTGTTTCATAATAATAGCAATATCTTATATTAGTAGAGACAACAAATAATTCAAATGGATCATCTTCATTAACATCTAATTTTCCTGATTTGACTTTCTTCTGTATGGACTTCATTCGCTTCTTCCTATGACTACTAAATCCCAATTCCTTCTTGTAACACCAAAGTACAGAAGGTCTAGCTTTTATAACAGTCTTTGATAACATGTGATGTAGCAAAACTACCTAATAAACAATTATAGTATTTTTTTAAGTGATTAAATCTAATAAATTAATATACATATAATTAAGTATAACATATTTCCATATGTAATTATATACTGAAAATATATAACATACACTAACCTGATCTCGTGCTTTTTCACCAATAACAATAAACATCGTTCTATGTCCCGTGACAACACCATTTTCAATTAAAACACGAACGCGATTATCTATTTTTTTACGAACCATTTTTAAAATAAACTATTTATTTATTATTCAATCTTTAATTGAAGGCGTGATACACTACAACGTGTACACCACATGTATGATGTGTATTGATATTACAATGTGCGCATCCATCTTGTTACTTTAATACCAACTTACATGTCCAACAAATAATTACTATATATTTTTATTAAAATTTTTAGGAACGATGAAGAAATAAACATAATAATTATTAATTTATGTAACTATATAATTTAAATAAATC
>NW_017100231.1:465511-468084 GCF_001263275.1 Habropoda laboriosa | reverse complement strand
GTTATAAATTTTTTATCATGGAAATTTGTTATTCTCTGTTTAATGAAAAGTACAAAGTACTTTAACATTGTAAATGGATTTTAAAGAATAACCGTTAAGTTGGTTTTGAGTAAAGTAAAAATATGTAAAGCATTTATACTGATTCTTTCCCACGATTTCATCCTTTTAACAAAAACAAACAATTTTATAAAAAAAATTTATTCAAAACTTAAGCTGGTATGAAATGAATACTCAAAAAGATGTTTATGATTTATTTGAAGGATATTTTAGGAAACAAATAATTATTTGTAGTATTTTTTATTTGTGATAAAAATTGCATTTATATTTTAACTCATCAGTTTTTGGAATTTATAAAGGTACAATACATAACAAATAATTATAATTATTAAATATGATAAGTAAAGTTTAAGTAATTGATTGAAATTTATTCATATGTGTATTATTTTAGTACAAACAATTTATAAGCTATAAACTAAAATGGTTGAAAAAGTTCCATTACGGAAAGCTATTGAAAAGTTGAAGCTTCCTGCAATTATAGTTTTTGGTAATCCCTTGGCGGATTATCATGTACACACAGGAAATAAAGATTTGCTGGAAAAATATCTTGAAGTAGATGGAGAAACAGAACTTCTAGAGGAGACAGTGCATAAATTGATACTAGATTTACCACTACAGTTAATTAGTATATTTGTTAATAGCTGCTATATGTTTACATTGTGTATATTTTATATAAACATTTATTTTTTTTAATTGTTTTAAAGTAGGCATGAAATTAACTAATAATTTGTATAGAGAGTGTACAATGTAAACATTATCATTTTAATTTATATTTGGAAATCTTTCTATTTAACATTATTTACTTATTATCATATATAAATATGAAAAAATGTATAGTAATGTTAAAGATCAAAATGTTTATAATGTCTATATGAAACAGGTCAGAATATGGATCAAGTGCTGAGGGATTAGGACGAAATTCAATGCGAATTTTACAATGGCTTTGTGATGAAACTTTTCAAAAGCAATATAGTGTTTATTGTGGAAGAATTGGTGATGGAGCATCATTGTTGAGATATTCAATTCGAGCAGCAGATGTGGATGACAGGTTTGCATATTCTCCAAAGTTTATACTTTATTTTCTGTATATGTATACCTAAGAATATATGTTTTTACAGGTATTGTATAAATTACAGAGTATTGTATAGTATTGACATATAAATTACAGAGTACTGTATAGTATTGACATATAAATCATCTCGCAGCATTGCGACAGATATAGGAGCTGGTGGTGTATTTACTCTACATGATCTTAACAGAGCCCAGTTTCTATTGCGTACGGCAAAAATGATTTATATTGAAAAGTATTTTGTAACATATAGTTTTCCTGTTGTGCTAGAAATTGCTAAACAGGTAGAAGAAAGAAGCAACATAGTAGTTGTTAACCTTAGTGGAACATATATATTTAATGTACATAAATATTTTTAATTTTAATTAATGATTAATTTAGTTCATTAATATATGTATTAGTAATAATTTCATATTAATTTTAATAGGATGATCATCTAGAAATGTGTAAAATTGTTGGATATGCAAATATTGTATTTGGTAATGTAAGAGAAATGGAAGCCTTGGCTCAGTCATTAAATGTTACATATGATAATGTAACAGATATACCATTTTTACTGAATGCTTTAACAAATATTACAGTCAGTGTTTCTAGTACACTCAATGAAAATTGGGTACATCATGGTAGAGTATTTGTTATGAGCCAAGGTGAATCAGCTCCAGTAATTGCTGTTTGGGGAAAAAATCAATCTGTTCAAGTATGTTAATTTATTTAAATATATTTGAAAAAAATTTACCAAATAAGTAAAAATGAGAAAGAAATTAAAATATAATTTGTTCATATGTTACTTAGGTACAGCCAATTAAACCAACAGCTCCTGTTATAGATACAGCAGGTACTGATGATGCTTTGGTAGCTGGTTTTTTAGCAGGTGTTTTAGCTCAGTGGAGCCCAAAACATTGTTTAGAATATGGTTGCAAAGTAGCATCTTTTATACTAACCAGACATGGAGTTGGATTACCAGAAAATGTACCACCAGATTTGTTAGAATGATAAGAATAATATACTATTTATGAAATGGTTTGTCATTAAATATTATTTATTTATCTCATGTGAAATTCTAAGAGTAATTTTTACTCACAGTTTTATTAATAAAAAATTATTGTGATAATAGAAATGTAAAGTCTAGCATTTATGTTTCATGTAATTATATTGCAGTCTTATCATTTCCATACTTGTTTAAATGTTGCAGAAACGAATTTCTAATTTATTTTACATGTTGTACTAATATTAGATTTACAAAATTTACGAATAATTATTATTTTTTCCTAGAAAAAGTAATACTGTATGTCTATAATATAGAGTGGTGCCAAGGAATTTAATCATGCTGTTAATTGTATCATAAAAATCACAAAACTATGAAATATTTAAATTAGATAAAGTTAATGATGAAGCAAAATATGTAAGTTTGTCCAAATATATAAACATTCATCCTATTATATTATAT
>NW_017100231.1:461211-465028 GCF_001263275.1 Habropoda laboriosa | reverse complement strand
TCTTTTTATGAAAACAACTGTATTTGAGATTATGAATACCAATATATAACAGGAGCATGCTCTGTAAGTAAGCAGAAAGAAGAGGGGGGAAACGGTTTATTTTTTTATGCGTAATAGGTTTGGTTGAAACTAAGAATTTCGAAAATGTCTATGGTAAGTTCAATAATTTTCAATTGTTTGAATTTTCATGTTAAACTTTGTTAATTTCTTTTTGTTATTAGAGTAACTAATGCAATAACAATTAAAAATACCATTTGACATATTTTCTAACCTGAGTTTCGCATTAAAAGAATAAAACTAAAGATATTTTAAGTATCGAAATTTAAAATCTGTATGAGATGAGAACAAACATAAACTAACGATTGAAGAATAATATAAAAAAGTATTTATTATATATATCGAATGACTTATAAAGATACTAATGTGATTCAACAGAAGGGACCTTAGATATATGTTGTTAAAATTAATATATTTTTTGTTTCTGGTTGATTGATGTTAGTTAATTTATGTAATATAATGTATTACTTCTAGCGACCCGACGATCATAGGCGAAAATGGAACAGAGAAGAATACGAAAGAATAGCACTTCAGCGTCTCCAGGATGAGATTGCTGAAGAAGAATTGGGGATTCCAAAACAACCAGCTGTAAAAAGAGAGTTGCTCAAACAACGAGATTATAAAGTTGATCTTGAATCTAAATTAGGAAAAAGTGTTGTTATTAATAAAAATACTCCATCTTCTCAAACTGGAGGGTAACAATAGATTTTTAAAATTCTTTTATGAAATAACACATATAAAATTATGATTATGTACAAATGTTACACTTGCAGGTACTACTGCAATGTCTGTGATTGTGTTGTTAAGGATTCAATTAATTTCTTGGATCATATAAATGGAACAAAACGTAATTAATTATACTTGTTTTTTCTATTCATTTTTGCATATGTTAACAGATAATAATTCCTTAAACAATTTTGTTTTAGATCAACGTAATTTGGGTATGTCAATGAAAATAGAACGATCTACATTGGAACAAGTTAAAGCTCGCTTTGCAATGAATAAAAAAAAACTAGAAGAAAAAAAGAAAGATTATGATTTAGAACAGAGAGTAAAAGAATTAAAGGAAGAGGTTTGTTTTGTCCTCTGTGTTAATTTTTTTTGCAGGTATACTTAATTTATTATTTGATTTTTTAACAGGGTTATTTTTATTATTCACAGGAGGAAAAGATTAAGGAGTATAGAAAAGAGAAGAGAAAAGATAAGAAAAGAAAAATTGAAGAAGTCAATGAAGACAATGGTGGAACTTCAGATGAAATGGCAGCAATAATGGGCTTCTCAGGTTTTGGTTCTAAGAAAAAGTGACAATGAAATATTATCGGATCACTTGTGAAAAATTGCCTTCTGTAGATCTATCTTTGGAAAAGACTTTTGTGTTATTAATCTCTTGACAAAATGTTTGATTTTGAAATTAACATTGAACACTACAAGATCAGGGATAAATAAGACTGATCTTAATGCAAAAGCTTATCTTTGATATCAATATTTAAGTTTTCAACATAATTTAATTTAATCCCTCTTTCTTGTATGATCAATGTTCTAAATGTACAGGTGTTTCTTGTCTGCACATGATACAGTGATTAATTTCTCAAACATAATGAAAGTATGTTGATTTAGTAAATAAAGATTAATATAAAACAGCAAAAATACTATGAAGTAGCTCTGGCCTTACAAATTACTTACCATTAATGTACTTTAGATTTACTGCAACACTAAAATTAAGCTTTATAAGGTGTATTTACAGTTTTTCTGGACCAGCAATGTAATATATATTATTTAAATGGTGTCCTGTAACTTGTCAATAAAAGTACAAGATTTTATACACAGAATATTATTGTCAATTTGTAAATCTGCATTATTTTAAAGAGCTAAAAATAATGTTTGCAATCCTCAAGTTAATTAAATAAGAAATTAATATCTGTATAAGAGAAGATATTTCATTTTTGGTAATCAAATTTATACTTTGATCAAATCAAATATCTACATGTAAAGAAGAAAAAAGAAAAAAGGGAAAAAGAAGCATCTAAAAAGTGTATTTTATTATGTACATTATTATTTCTAAAGAATATATGAAGCGGTAGGAGAAAAGCAAGATTCCAAATTTTAGTCGAAACGAAAGTGGTACTTGCCATTGAAATGCTCGTCGTTGTATTGTAATCATTTCTACAACTTTCTCTCTTACACTTCCAATCTCCCGTTCCTTACCTTGCCTTTGGAAAAAAGGAGGACGAAATCCACAGAAGAGTTCTGCAGGATGCACACATACGCGCATATATACTCTCTCTTTCTTTCTTTCTAAAGCCAGAGGAGAGAAGGTATCGAGGAAGATTGAAACCAAGTACGTACGCTCCTCCTACCTAGAACTAAGCTCTGGGACCGTTTACTTGGTTCATCTTAGTATCGTAGTCCAGTGTAGTCGACACTCGTGGCCACGAAGCGTCTACGAGTGCCTCCATTTTTCCGAAGGTCAACTATTCGTACTTCAAGGATTAAACGTCACAGTCGGAGGTCGTTCCTCTACGAACTAGTTTGCACGCGATTTCTGATCGACTATATATAGTCAGTGCACGTGCGTCAGTGGCACGCGTCAGTTTGACGTTTCGATACTTTGTTCCTTTTATTTCTCTACGATTCATAACGTGTAAATGAATAATTATACCTAAAACATTATCGAAGTCGAAGTGGAAAAACTGAGTGTAACGGTATAAGTTTATGTAACCTAAAAAAATTCAAAAGTTTTCCCAACAAAAAATTACCAAAAAATTATTTCTCCAATCACGAACAATGCTTTGAACCGTATGAAATTCGGAGGAAAATGTGACGTTTCGTTGGAATATCAAAAATTAAGCGATCCTGACAGGATCGATTTCTTGTGATACGACGGGAATGGACATCGATAAATTTGAATGGCTTCATGATCGATCATACGAACGTGAGTGCTCGTGAACTGTTATTTCGTTGCGTAGAGGAACGAAAAATTTGATTTAACGATGCCACGAACTCTTCAACCGATCCAGGAATGTAACTCCGGAAAGTCAAGTGAGTTAATGAAAAAATAAAGAAAAAAACAAACCTTAATTTCATGAAACGTTATTATCGTACTATAGAATTTCGGATAAGGATGTAAATACTAATTACATTATTACTTAAGAAAGTAACAATGTATGTACAATTAGCGAACACCGTATAACAATAACAGAGTATCGTGCAAAAAGGTAATTCATTTGATGGAAATTCCTGCGAGCATATAATTCAGATTATGCTCGTCTGTTTCACTTCGCCATCTGTTTTCACTGAATGAAAAGTGTCTTCTTCGAAGTGTGTTTCAAACCTGATCACGTGAATCTAACCTTTTTTCACGTTACACACGTTTTGCAAACCACGGTTTCTTGTTCTGAAATGACGCGCACTTTCCCTTTTCTTTTCCACGGAAGTGAAAATGATCGGTCTAGAGTGAATTCTGCCTATTATACGCCGTTTGCTCGCCGCTCTTCACTCCGACTTTTGTTTTCAGAATTTCTGCTCACTCGTGCGTAATCGATCGCCACTATCGAATCAATCTACCGAAACGTTCGATATATCGAGGAAAATTTCTCGTTTGTGTATCAAATTAAAATTCATTTAACAACATGGATGCAATATGATAGAAACGAAGCGATGCTTGCATTTAGAAAATAGAAATATTATTGAAATATTTCAGCGATAATATATAGATTTGTCATAAAATTAACGTTATATATTACAATATTTTATAATACTA
>NW_017100231.1:445905-461083 GCF_001263275.1 Habropoda laboriosa | reverse complement strand
AATACTATAATATTAATATTTTATCGTAGTAACAATTTTCTAATAATACCGTAGCAATAATATTAGCGCTGCTATTGGTACCGCGCTACTGGTGATTTCAATGCCTGGTAATAGTTCTGTCGCTGCGCTTGAAGTGTCAAAGCGAAACTGAATCGAGAAAACGATTACTCGTTCTACAAACTCCGTAATTTACTGTTAGAAAAAGATCTTTTTCTGAATTATATACAATGGAAACGAAATTTCTTGATACAAAAATCGACGAATCTTTCATCATTTTATCATTGTATACACGAAAACAAATGTCTTTAACGTTCCATATAGATTCACATAAAATCCATGGATCGTTTATCATTTTTTCAGTCGTTTAACATATATTCACAAGAAACATTTCCAAATATTCCCAGATCACTATCATCGCTAACTGTACATTATATTCACCTTTCAATCAAGCGATATCGCGAAAGTAAATGTAAACGTCACCGATAGAAATTCTTATTACGGAAGGTGTTCGATGTAAGAGGTTATTTTTAAAATGGCAACAGTCATGTGCATCGCGGAACACTCTGAAAGTCTTTCGATGTCCAGTTTCTAACAGGTGCATGCATAAACGACGCCTCCTCTCGAACTTTGCGCAACAGCATCCCCGATCCCTACAAGTTTCTCTACACACAGAGCTCGTAAACTGTAAAACGTAAAACACACGTTCGTTCTTCGTTCACGTGTAACCAAGGCGGAATTTACCAAGAGGCAATTTTAATTCATTATCGATCACCGACCCTATACTTCGTATACGCACGTTCCTCATCTTTCACTTAAAACTTCACTCTCGTTGAATTAATATACTTGAAGAAAGCGTATCTTCTCAGCAATTTTAAATAAACCAACAGGTATAGAGATATTCTCGATTAACAAATTATTTTATTAATTACCAAATTTATCGCAATTATTATCATCTCGTTATCTGCGAGCAGTTTCATTGAGAAATATAACGGAGAAGAGCAAGAGAGAGAGAGAGAAACCTCATGTCGAATATACAGGGTCTGAAGAAAGAAAGGAAAAAAGAAGCTTTTGTTATCAAATAGAAAACGAGAATTAACAATTACCGTCTTTAACAGAGCGGAGATCTAGACTCACCGTCACGCTGCGAAATTCAACGTGGTCATACGACGCGATTAAATCACACAATTTTTCACCGAATTACACGCCTTTTGTATCCTGAATCATTTTTCTCGTACAAACTCGGCGCGCTAAGTGGCCGCGGATACGTGTAATTGCGGCGACCGGCCGATCATCATCGGTCTCGCGAGGAAGAGAATGAAAAACTTCGCTTGTAAGGTGAAACCGTCATTAGCTTTACTGGAACGCAAGTTTAGCTATAGGTCTGTGTCAGGTGAATCCGATGTCCGTGTATAATTTTTCGAAATAACAGTACCGTGTCGTTTTACCATACAACTACGTAACTGTACGGCAAGTTTCAAGAATCGCGCACGTCTCTCAGGATGACATCCATTAGAATGCAAGTTCTTTGAACCATTCGTCTGTCACTGAGGTTCGCCTCGCGACGGGCAAACGTGTCATGTGCCTTTTCATCCTGTTTCGAGAGATGTATTGAAAACCTGTTAAAAATTAGCAAGAGCTTGATGTCATAATAATGGTACATCGCGTAAACAAGTATAGAAGAGGAATAACTAAACCGGAAGACGCACTGCAATTTTCTCATCAAACGTTCTTCTTTTCTTCACCCTTTTCTCTTCTTCTGCAAATTTTTCAAAGATAATTGTCGGATTAAAAGTGTCCGGTATTGCTGTTGTCACGTTATTACCAATATCATGTCTGGATAATCATAATATTACAGTCATAGAGCAACGCGTATCTCCGCGCTTCTACTGCGCTCTTGCAGACTTGAAGAATACGCGCAGATGCTACTGGGTGTCGAAATAAATGTTACAAGAACGATCGAAGTAACGTCCATAGGTTTTTCTTTCATCAGGAATATTACCAATTACCGTCCGGGGTAGATGAGAATGTTACGTTCATTTTATTCGATTTAGAAAAAAATTCTCAGATTCATCCTCTGAAGCATCTCTGAATTATCATCATTATTCTTGATATTTCTCTTCGTTGTTCTTAGCATTACCGCGGAACATTTTGCACGCTTCTTTCTCGAGAGGTGCAGAGAAAGAAGAAGTTCCGGGAGGAAATTTCTTAACAAATTTACGTTTCTTTCTGGCCATATTTTTCGTTGAAAGCGCCGGCCGGGGACTCATCGGACACCCTGTGTGGAACAGCAGGTCGCGATGATATGTGAGTTTCTACAATGGCCGACGTTTATCAATTTTTCTAGCGGTATACTACTGTCCCGACTATTTACGGACAAGCATGCTCGCCTAAAGCTAAACGCGGAAGAATTTGCCGTTGTAACATCGGTGTAGCCAGCCAGTGATTATCGAACAGAATGCTTCGACCTCTAACACCTGTTCAACGGGAGAGCGAGTCTTCGCGTATCTCTTGTGCAGTTTTGCCACGGAATAAAGGGTTTCGAAGTTTCAGTCACGTTGTTCTAAACGTACGGTTATCACGAGGGAACATAAAAAGCAGCGTTTCCACTTTACGACACATAGCCTACGAAGGTTAACGGGTCCTCTCGACATCCGCAATTTTCCGACGACAGCAGTTGGTCCCTCCATGGTGAAACAACTCTTGTTTATCACGTGTCGGTTAACATAGGGTAATTCCGGTAGAGATGGACCGGCAGGAGAGACGGACCAGGCAAGTATTTCCTACATTGTCCGGCAAATGTGGAACGCGTCAGTATTCTTTTGTTTTACGGAAAGCGACCGAGCGTGGCTCTTGGTGTTTTTTCTTCCATATCTGCCGGATAATGTAGGAAATAATTGTCCGTCTCTCCCGCCGGTCCATCTCTCCCGAAATTACCCTATACTATCGAGATACAATCGCCGTTGCCAATGGTCGTATTTGACTGCAATTAGGTTTGTAATGCCGTGGGTGGTGATCGGTGACTGGCGGTGCCGAGATTAGTAAAAGCATTTAATTCGAATAAATTGGAATATTTGTAAAAATTTTCATCTAACGCGTCACACAGGGGAGTTCCCCTAGCGCCGGACGCTTAAGGTTTTTCTTAAATAAATCTCGCTACCTGTGCACACGCGACTGAAATGCGTAGAAAACGCGTCTCATCTAGGAGATACGCAGAATAACGGCTCGGCAGCGTTTCAATTATTGCAGATATAACTAATGTCCGATATTAGGTGCCATCCTATGTGTTATGCATATTGGGATGTGTTGTATTAAAATAAAAAATTCATTTCGGACAAGTTACATAGAATTGGTCCGGCATTCAACGTGTTAAGAAACGCCCGCGAGAGATGCGTACGAATGTACCTGCAATACACGAGGAGAAAAAATGACGTAGGGAGATGTACGAAGTGAAAATTATGAGAGGAATAACATTAATACATGTTGCTTCAAAAAACAAAAAAAAAACGAGATGTTTATAGATACACAACATATGATAGTAAGATTTTTCAGAGATATAGAACCGACAAGGCAATACATCTTCTCTTCAAAGAGTGTCTCTCTTCACTTGTTCACCATCATTGTCCACGCATTCTTGCTATCTTCTTCAGGTGATCGGCAGAAAAAGAAATATACACGCGTAAATTCTTCGTCTAAGTGTCAACATACTTTTGAAACACTCTGCATATGTTTCGACATTTTTATCAAGTCTTAACATTGCTTTCACCAACTCGAGAGACTCCGACTTTATCTCACCTGTACAACAAGATTCGCGTTGAAACTAGAAGTTGCAACTCGTATTATCATATTATCTACCGAGTGTCTACCGTTCCCTTTTATCCATTGTATAAAACTAAGAGAACAGATAGCACATCGAGGATCATTCCTGTTCGCTTCTGTGAACTTGTTGCATTAGAGTAACGAGTCTGGCAGAGAGATTCTGTTGGTATAATGACGCGTAACCGCGAGAGCGGGTTGATTAACGAGGGATTGCGTCAGTGGACAGTTCTTCTTTTTTTCTCCGTTGTGGAAAATCACCTAACCCAGATGATGGAAAAGGTAAAAGCTATCGCTTACAACGATGGATGTGAAACCTTTTTCGTCATCCTGGTCACGAACGAGAGCCAGATCCATACGATCGACCTCCAGCCACTTCCACGTCGACAGGAATTGTTTCTGGTAAAACTGAAGCCAACAAACGACATTTACCTTTTGTGTTCGATCGGGTGCACTTGTGGACGACGGATTTGTCGAAACGTACAGAGACAGGTGGAGAAATATAAAAAAGTGTCTGATTAGTGTGATCGGTGTCGTAAGTAATCTCGATTCTCGTGTGCAAGGTGTCTCGTTTTCAGAGTTGCAAGTAGTTTTTGAAGAGCAGGTAGCTTTGTTCGATTACCTTTTGAGAAAACGTACGATACGTAAAGGGTTTCTCGATGGGTGAGACGAAATTTAGCGTTACAGTGTATTAATACGACTGTATTTTTACCAAAATTTCCAAAGATCGTATTTGAAAAGAGTATAGTTGGAATTTTGAATAGGATCAGTTGAAGAAGAACTAATTTACGACAGTCGAACACGTTCACCTTACACCCACAGATATTTCGATTCATCGAGAAGAAAGAAAAATAATATATCACCGTCGAATATGTTCGTCACGATTTGAACGTGACATCCGGTAAACCTGATCACCTAGATCGTAATCGAAACACCTGACCATGGTGGCCGAACTGACAGACATTCCCGTTGCAAACGCAGAACGAAAAGCATCTACAACAGCTGATACAGAGAAGGTTCGAGCATCTGCCAGAGGTAAGAATCGTCCGAAGTGGATACAAACAGCGACGCGTGAACCGATTTACAGTGTTCTGGATAGCAACGAGCAACCCGCGAGTAACAACTTGCCAATTGGTGTGAAGAGCAACGTGGTAGTGATAAGCGCGGTGAAAAGTGAGAAAACGAGGAAAAACGTGCAAAGGGGTAATCCGTATGTTTGGTTACCGCCAACGGAGAACAAAGTAACGTCGCAAGAGTCAACGTCGCCCGAGGCGGAAGATGAGGATCCTCTGTACAGCGTCGTGAGAAAACCGAAAAAGATCCAGTTACCAGAAACAGATTTTCTCGAGAGGAAGCTGCAACCGATCAAGGAGCAATCGGCAGAGGAGAAACAGGCTCAAGTTGAGATCTGTTCGAGACAGGAGGAACTTCGTCGGTGGTTGCAGGTTGCGTCGAAACAGCTACCAGAACCTCGACGACTCTTCAGTCTCGGTGAAATGTACACGAACCACTTGGGAGAGTTTGATCAGCTGCAAGCGGATTGGAAGAGGAACGTGTCGGTGCCACGGGGCATCGTCGGTCTGGTAGGGCCTTACCGGGTATATCAGAATCCGAACGAAAGAAGAGAGTACATGCTGCAGGAGGAGGAGTTGGTAGAGGAAGTGGTCGATTCTGTGAGTGAAATCGGTGCGCGCGAGAACAACGCGACAACCACCGTGCCTAATCACCAAAGAGCCAAATGGCGGATCAGAGAGGACGACGACGAGGACACTTTGGTGCCTGACATTCGTAACATTCCCGGTCTCGAGGGTTTCGCCATGCAGCCGGACAACAAACAGCTCTCAGAGTGGAAGAAAGTTGACGAGCAAAGTGGCACGATCGAGTACAACAAGAAAGAAGAAGCTTTCGTGAGGAAGGAGGAGGAGGAGGAGGAGGAGTTCAAAGGAGATCTCAGTGGAATTGTATCTGGTAAAGAAGAACGTGCTGTGGATGTTCCAGATCAAGTATCGACTGTTTCTACGTCTTCTATAAAGGATAAGAAGGGTGAGAGATTGCTTTTTCCGTTCTGTCCCCGAAATTTCGATATTTTATAATATTGCAAGATTGTTTCACAAGTTACACGTTACTCGTGTTTACTCGCAGATCGATTTTGCACGAGTGAACATTGAAAATTGGAATATTTTCATCGTCGAATATCAAGACACGTACATACGTAGATCTCTTCTAATTAATTATTTCTCCTTGGATCGTTGGACGAATCGCTTAAGAAACTGAAACACGAGAGCACAGAATTATGCATGGAAGGGTTAATGGAGCAATTTCGACACTTTCAGCGAAGGGAAATCGCTCGATCCTCTTCGATGATCCGTTGAGTGAGACCATCCGACACGAAGGTCGCTCGACTACAACGGTGTATAACACTTTGCACGCCGGCATGGTTTCGTTTATTAAAACTCTGGCAAATTTGTATGCAAGCCGTTCGTTAGCCGTCGTACGGTATCGAGTCGCGGCGGCCAAAAAGAAAGAGCCTAGCGGTAGATACGACGTGGCTCACACGCGTTTATATGTGTATACTATACGTGCATCGCTATTACGTGCGAGGTGTGTTTTATTAGCGACGCCTCCATTGACCAATATTCCCATTGGCGGATTAGTTTCGATACTAATATCTAATTCGTATCGACGGGTTAACGGTATTACGGATAGTTGGCTGACTATTCGATGGAATTTAGAGGTGTGTGTGGCATGATTTAATTCTTGCATCCATTAGTCTTTTTGTCAACTGGTCTGGGTGTGCTCAGACGAACACGTTGTGTGTTTCAAATGAGCTGTACACTGTCCGTTCATAAGTGTCAGGACACCTGTTACATTCGTACAAATCATGGGTGTCCAACCTTTCGATTTGCCTAGGCCATACGAAATATATAATACTGTTAATTGTACATAAGTAACAAAACCTCCTTTATTTTTTAATATTTTTTATTATAATGCAATTGAGTCGTGAAAAATATCGCTAAAAATCACATAATAATGTTAAAAGTTTACGACATTGTGCTGTTCAGGGCAGCAGGTTGGACACGCCTGGTATAGATCTTTCCCAATCTGTCCAGTTTCGAAAAAGCGACAGACAAAATGTTTTCTTTTTTATAAAAATGCTTAAATTACATTTATTCCTCGAAATTGGTACGGGTATATCGGTAAAAATAAGTTAGTCACGCTGTTAGTTTCTACAATCTCTTCTCGAAAATTGTCCTTTTCGAACTGGCGTTAGGTTAATCGCATTCAGTTTAATTGATAGCCGTGTAATAATTTCATTCGATAGTTGAAGATTCGAATAATTGAACCTTTTTTCTTTCTTCGTAACTGTATAAAATTCGTCGTTTCGAGAAAGATTGAAAAGTAGGAGAACGGAGAGAGAGAGAGAGAGAGAGAGAGAGAGAGAGAGAGAAAAGTGTCTTCTCATGCTACTTAACCACATGTTTTACATTGCAAGGGTCATCTGTAAACCACCAGAGGGCTTCTCTCAACGCGAATCCCTCCGTGTGACATCTTCATTATTAAAACTCGTGACGTTATGAATCATTTCTAGCCATTTCTCACTCGAGAGATTCTCAAATAAACCTCGCGTCGCGAGTGAGTGTCACCGATGATCCACGACTAATATCCCCATTATTAAAACCGGTGACATTATGAATTATTTCATTCTGTAATCATCCTCAATTAACCCTGTCCTGGTGGCTGCGCGGATCGGCAACGACCTAACGAAAAGAGTTCCCTTCGTTTCATCCAACCGCTATTCTCGTCATTAGAGGGTACGGTACCGTGGAACGCTTCATAATCTTGTTAACAGACGTATAATTATCACGTACAATACACCTGCGCTGTGCGGCACGTCTGCTATGACTCACGCCGGCATAGTAAAAAGTTATCAAATTAGCCTGCCATAGAACCTATTAACCTCAACCTGCCAATTATGTTAGCCAGCTTATTTTCCCGTCGTCGCGTCGCGTCGGTTCAAGATTAAAGTCGTACGACGTCGCATTTCAATCTTCACTGTGCGGCACCAGTCATTCAGTTTTCACCATGACAAGGATTCTCTCTATTCGTGAATACGTCGCGGATCTCACAGTTCCATTACTTTTTTCTTTATTTTTTCTTCTTCTTTCTTTTCTTTCTTCACCGCTGTCTGCGGTAATGAATAGAGATGGCCACGTCAACTTTCGCTGTTTTTGCGCCTCTTCTGTTTCCTTTCATCTAGTTTCCCTCCTGTTTCACTACGTAAACGGCGTAGATAGAATTCTTACCGCGGATCCTTCAACGATAGACCTCGGCTGTGTTTTAGATTTCCATGTGAAAAGATCACGTTAACGACCCACTGTCCGATTATCAACGTTAACACGTCGAATTTCGTTCTAATTACTATCGAAAGGAGAATCCGAAGAAAGCAGAAGCTCGGGATTTAACATGATACAAGATTTAAAAAAATAGTTTCGTTCGATTCTCTTTCACAGTTGTGCTTTCTTTATTCGAATTGTACCCGAACGATGATTTCCCGAGATAATATAACAGATAGCGTGTCTGTGTGAAAACGGTTGATTTATAAAGTGTATTAACATAAAGGTGTTCAATTATCAAATAACATTTTCTCCTCGAGATACTTCTACAGCTACGTGATTTTATTACAGCTATATTTTTATTCCAGACGGTAAAATCGTGTGGAGTTAGTCGTTGTGAAAAGTGATCTACAGAAATCATCCAATTAGCTTCGAATGTCCTATCGCAATATTCATTGGGAAAATTCACGATTTTCCGAAGGATGAAAATATCGAGAATGTGGTTCGTGAATCGTGTCTAATCCGGCGTGATGAGCGAATGTTGCTAATGGCGCAAAACTGACCGGTGGTTCCAACGTGTGTACGTGTGTTTCATGGAAAAGAAAGTGGAGAAAAGTATGCATCGTCGTCGAACGAATCAGCGACGGTATGCGCAGGTTTTGTTCACCGTAGACCCTTTACTTTCTCGTTCCACTTCGTTTGCACGACGCCTATCAGCGGGATCCATTAATCATGAAAGTTATATCGATCTGTCCAGCATATGGCGCAGGACCATTAATGCGACTCTTGCACCATTGTGTCGCTTGTTACATATTGTAGAGTTAGGAGAAGCCGATTGCTGGAACTTGTGTCTTTATACAGGCAACTTTTGTAACCGGCTCCCTTGGTACAGTTATCCACATTTCCTCGCGGATTATGGTGCGCCTATTGCTCTCGAGTACCACTCCACTGTAATTGCATTTGCGCGTGAGAGAAACTCCTTCGTATCTTCTTATGGATAAAAGCGTCACTTTTTTCGTGATGTTCTTCGCGATACAGTACGACATAAATCTTCCGTCTGAAACTCTTTTCGTAGAGGAAAGAAAAGAGTACAGTAGTGCACACATAAGTCGGGACCGAATGCGGACGCTTAAGGTGACTTCTGCGAATTTAACTAAACAAAAGGGAGGAGATGTGTCTCAGTGGGATACCGATATATCAAGTGTCAGTTGTTCGCATTCAGGAGTCGATATTCGAATTACTTTGTTTCACTTGGCACGCTCGATGTCCCATTTCCAAGAATTGCTGGGGATAGCGACGGACGCTTAATTGTGCAAAAATGCGGACCCTTATGCGTGCACTACTGTATATATAGACAACCTTGGCTAAAAGTATTAGGCACCGCATGAATTATTTAAAACTATTTCTGTATCAGAAGAAAATGAAACTATTGGAATGTGAAAGCGACCATTTTTTATTAATTTGAAATACGAATTTTATTAAAAGAAGAAAAATATACGCAACCTTGGCTAAAAGTATCAGGCACCGCGTGAAGTATGAATTATTTAAAAATATTTTTCTATCAAGAGATCGAACCTATTAAAATGTGAAAAGAATCATTTTTTTATTAATTTTGAAATTATGAAATTTTATTAATTTATCAATTTGACAATCACGGCAATTCTTTTCTTCGGCTTTTACCCTGTTTCTTTAAAAAAGAAGAATTAACATGCGTTGATAGTCACTCGGTTCAATCTTTTCTGGCACATGTCGAGGAGAAGTTTCTAAGTTTTGAAGAATTAACAGTAATCTTTTAGTAGATAAAAAATATGTTATATTATACAGTATGGGTCACGTAAAGCAGACCACCTAATTATCTTCTCTATGGTGGTATGTATATGGAAATGTCTGTTGCACTGTTAGAGCGATTCTCCTTAGTTAAAGATACAGCACGGAGACTTTAATGCCTGCATGGTCGGGTCTAACGCTCGACATAGACGTATCGTTCTTTTGGCTGCGATTTTTCATAGAAATAAAGTTGAACGCACCGTTCGTACTATGTTTTAAGAATAATTTATCTCTTATGAATTGTAACCATCGGTTAGAATATCAAAGAATTTCAAACGTTAACGTTAAACGTACATACATATATATTATTAGGTACCAAGCGGTAATAAATTTGAAGACTGTTTTTTCAATAGAATGAAAGGTGTATTTATACTGTAACGCTAGAAATATTTTTTTTTGCTTGTATGAGAACGTTCACCTTATCAGAAAATGAGGATATTCATGAATTATTCAGAGCAGAATTTCTGCGTTGCATGTGAAATTCTTAAGAATATTTTTTACGACTGTTAAGCTCGACTGCGTGCGAAATTTTTGAGTATGAATCATTTTACTTATTGTCAAATGTACTCTGCAATTTCTTGTATCTCTCGATATTTATTTCGGAAACAATCACACTGTTCTTTACATTATACCGATCGTCGCTTGCAACAAAATTTGAATTTTCATTTATCTCTCTGTACCTGTATCGTTATATTCGCTATCACGGTTTTAAAAGAAACGTCTATTTATAGTGCTCGTTAAATTTAACAACCCTGAATTAATATATTTAGAAAAAAAAAAAGTACATTCTACCGTTCGGAAATGCCGCATATTTTTCATCTAAAACATCACCGAGACGTTCTTCCAAATGAAGTAACATCGCATACCGTTTTCAGACCGTAATGAACACCGTGTATTTCCACGGTGGTCAGAGATGAAGTTTATCTACGGTAAAAAAAAATCATCAACCCTGTGTGCATTACATGCCACGAATTACACGTGCTTTCGAATAATTAATCGTCGTTAAAGGCGCAATTAAGTAGCTGGCATTTGACACTCTCTAGACGCTCCGAACCTTGCGGATAATTCTTTTCTAAACGTTTCATTTGATATCGTCGTAAATGTTAAGCAGGATTCCGCTTTCCATGTGTTAAACGATCTTCGACCGTGGATATATGCGTTAGAGGATGCCGCGGAAAAATTCTACTCGTTAAAAGAAGCGTAAAACGCCGCAGGAATTCGACTTTTTTTCTCTTTTTTTCATTCAACTTTTAATTCGTCCGTTTATCACGGTGTCGTAAAATCCGCTGTCTTATTACAGCTGGTGTAATCGTGGAAAACGATCGAAAAAGATATTCGCGTTACTGCAGTTCATGATAAAAGATTTCCCATTTGACGATTCTTCGAAAATGCACGAATCTATGTACATATCTCGAGACTGCCTAAAGAATTCAAATTGGCGAACAACGAAACGTGTTACACGAACAAAAGGAGACGTCAGCAGATCGTGAAAGCGGCGAGGAAAACGTAGCTGAAAGTTATCTCTGCGAAAAATGTCGTCGTTTGCCGTAGTGCAGAGGACAAATCGCGCCACGCTTATTATCTCCCATTGAATCGCGCGTGAAAGCAGCATCGAGATATTTGTCAAACGCATCCTCGAACCTGTCTCGTCGTTCTACTCCTTCGAACTTGCCACGATTTTTACCTTAACCGTGGTAGTTACATCCGGAGGAGATCGAGGAGAGGATTAACTTTCGTGTGTCGAAGAAAACCGGTTGACCGCTGAAAACGAAATTCGGGCACGATTTCACGCGTTCCTCGATCGAGAAACGCGTTCTCTTCTCCGTTGCCTCGGCGGAGGCGTCATTATTTTAATCATGCCTCGTACAAGTTTTCATCCACTTGTTCCCCCATACCTCTCTTTTTCTTCTTTCCCTCTCGTAGCGAAGCAACATGTCTTAATCAAGAGGTATATCAAATTAGACGATGCTCGTCAATTTTCCTAGCGACTAAAACGGGGCCGTTCAGTTTCATGCGCCGTAAAACGAGTCGATTAGTCCCGCATGGGTGAAGTATAAAAGTAGAGACGAATGTAAAGGTGTGCACGCGTTTCTGTATGGGGCGTGATCATCGTCGTCCTTTTCCACGAGCGCGTAATTCGATGATAAAATCGAGTAAAGAGGTTTGAAACGATGTTTTACAATGCTGGTAAATATGCTATGGAAAAATGATCCTTCCGTGGTTTCCTGCCGGTATGAAGAAAGGTAACGTATACATACCGGAGATCGTACGATTTTATATTCGAGGCGCAAATCGAACGAGAGAGACGTTGCGTTGAAAATGAGCATTTAATGCTGGTTTTATAATAACCATTTAACCGCGCCGACGTTTTACCGACAGCAGAATTTCTAGCACGTTGAAAGACACGGCTTACTTCCTTATGGATCTCTTGGTCCTTAAATGGAGTTAAAAGTCGCCACTTTTATGCCAGACGAATTGGGAAAAAGAGAAATTTCTGGCGGAACATTCGGCTCCGCTCTGAACTTTCGAGTGGCCAAGTGAAAGGTTCAGGAAACAGGTTTGTTTCTTTTCCTTTTTCTTTATTTTTCACGAAGGTTCTCTAACGTATAGCGTGCTCATTGTGATAAAGTAAAAGTGCGTTGTAAATTCTAAGGAAATTCGTTGCTTTTGTTCGGTTAACCGATCCTCGTGAAAAATTCACTTCTTTCCCTCGAGTGTAATTTTCGCATTGTTCAGTTACAATATACATTTGAAATTTGTTTGCACGGAGTACAATGCGATTATTCATTACTCTTTCCTTGAACTTCGCGTGTAGTTCCGTCGTATTCAATATATTCCGAAAGAATTTCTTTATTCATCAAGATAGCTGTAGAGCTTTCTCCGAGGGAAATGATTGATTCGACGTGAAGCTAATCGAGGACGAAGAGTATCGTAACAAAAGTCAAATATTGTCTTGTGCAACTTTCTAACGATCCGTTAACGGTGTACCATTGCAGATAGTCTGCATGTTTGCACGTGCTGATAGTCCGAAATCGGTGAAATTAATCTTTCGTCCGATAGATTAACGTCAGTCGAATTGGTACCCAGTTAAGTTAGCTCGTAATGAAAAGAAAATAAAAAAAAAATAAAGGAGGTTTCGTCTCGTCAATTCCTCCTCCGATCTTAACGCGTATTTTTAACGACCTTCGACGAGAAAGCATCAGCTGGAGTTCAAGTGAAAAATCGGAATGGATGTAAGTAGATGGCTGCGAGCCACGGATGGTGGCCCATAATTCATACGCCAGGTGGTTGCATTGGATCTTTTTTCTTCTCTTTTCGCGCATGTCTCCGTGTTCATGTGCCGGCGGTTCTGCATTATGGTGCAATAAGTCATCTGATTACACGCGCCTCGGTCTTCGTGGCGAACGATTAATCGGATTATAACAGAGTTGGCCCAGTGAGAACTTATTAATCTCTATGTCGCTGTGGTCACGTGTCGAGGTGCACTTTTTAAACAATAGCACAATATCTTGCAACGTTTATTCTTAACTGCGCGTTTCTTGATCATACGGATAGGAAACGGAAGAATTTCCGCTTGGTTTGCTGACAAGCAGTGCGTGCTGGATCCCATTTTCTGCTTAATTACAAAATGCTTCGGTACACGATATTTTAATTGTTTTCATTTAATCGTATGATAAATAGAAAAGAAGAGTTATTAATTATGAAAGTGTATAATATATTGCTAGTCATATTAAAAGTGATCTTCTTACAATTTCACAATTTTCTTCTCTTAACTATTTTTATAATGAATATTTAAATAGTAAGAATTCAATTTAATATTTTTGGTAATTCTTTGATATTTAAATAACGAGAGTTCAATTCAATATTTCTGTAATTTTTCAACATTTAAACAATGAGAGTTCAATTCAATATTTTTGGCCAATTCTTTAAATATTTGAATAATAAGAATTCCATTCGGTATTTTTCCAATCCTTTCTTTGTCACTCTCTGTAATACAAGAAGGAGAGAAAAAAGGATCTCGTTCGATCAGGATTTCGCCAGGATGCATCTAGGTCGTTCTCCAATTCCATGGAAAATTTCAAACGTCCACCAGTATCCGCAGCAACGCGAAAACGTAAAAGCAACGCTGACTATAAGCGGCACGCGTTGATAGTGCACTTTTGTCAGCACGCGTTGAAAACGAGGCTACGAGAAACGACATCATCATCCTAGTGGTCATCTTCATCATCATCATCACATGGTCATAATCACGATCCTCATCGTCTTCGCCACCACCACCGTTTCATGTCCCAGACCGGTCGATATGCTCCTCGCTGCACACTTCTGGGTTACCAGACATTCCGTTTCGTGATAGTGTCTGGAGCACTTCTCCCTTGTCCGTTCTACTGGCGCACGTTGCTTGGCCTTGTGCTGCAGGAACGATCTTCGACGCTCGCCATGGACGATGACTCCAGTGTGCCTGTGTCGACAATTCGTTTCTTTTGACAAAAACCTTGAGGTAAATTTTTCTGATTATTGAGAATTATTCGGTACCTGTAATGTGCTGTTCTTTTTTCTTTTTTATTTCGACGCTTTACTTTGTCTTGTTTGGTAAGAAGCGTCGAGACAGGTGGTGGTCCATTGTAATTGTTCCATTCAACGTAGCACGATGCTTTTGTTTTCACAATTTGCGATTGTAATTTTATATTGGAAGCTGCGCGGTTTATTTAAGATTCAGTAATATTTAACTCTCTAAGTGCGGGGGTGTTTTCAAACATGTCGTAGAATTTTTTCGAGGGTTGAACTAGTTCAGATTGGAACGCATGAAAAAATGTGAAAATCGTGGATTTCTGGTATGAGACTTTGGAGTCTTACTCGGACTTAGAGGGTCGAACAAGGATAACAGTAACGTTACTCGTAAATCATTGGTTTCGTGACAGAATTGCCAGGGATGAGTTATTAACACTATGCTCTAATTGATTACATGGTATATATAAGGAAGTAAAACTTCCAGGATTTCAGATATCTGGTAGAAAATTAATTTCTCGAATCTTTTCGCCAACTGATGGACGAGTTTCTGTTACTTTTTGTTACCATTCCACGATGTAATAACTGCCTGTGCTTCGCGGTAAACCGCATGGTCTCAAATTCACGAAGAGTCGACCTAATTTTTTATCCAGTTTGGGTCAGATATTTCACAGTTCAGTTCGTGAAGTATCGATGAT
>NW_017100231.1:408844-445843 GCF_001263275.1 Habropoda laboriosa | reverse complement strand
ATTTATCGAAATTATTTCGTTGATGTGAAATGTATTTAATTATTTAAAATAAGGCTTAATCTTCATTTACTCGCTGCTTGAATTACCTACAATTTTGTGTTTCGATTTAAATGTTATCGGCGTGAAGTGTTGAGAAACAATGAATAAAACGCACATCTAACTGTATTACGTATGGATACATTACAAATTCTATTTTCCTAGGTTTACTGTTCAATTTATCATTTAGTTTTGTTACATGATACACCTGAACGTTTGTGCTTAGCTTAAGAAAATGTTTGAATTTGTACAGGGCGTACTAAAATTTGTGGTCGTAACTCGTGACGCTAGTGTACCGTTTCTAGAGTTATAGGACAAGTTTTTACACAATATTGGAGAAATATAAATTTTAGTAAAAAGTTTTTCAAACAAATGAAATAAAGCTCACATGAGTTTTTTTTCTCGTTATTTCCATGAGCTAATTCGGTTTACCTCTATTTAATGTAGGTTTACATATTTTGAAACACCCTGTACAACAAATAACTTATTCCACGTGTTCTTTCCATTTGCTAATTTGTGCGAGCGTACGCACGTTGATCAAACGATATACGCTTTTTGTAATATCTTAGCATATTTTACGCGGATACGCTTACAAGCTTCCTCGACTGTATCACTCGGCTATAACTCAGGTACACCAAGTGTATCATTTTCCCATAATTCAACCGTATCAAACACAGCTGCCTATGATGAGGGTAAACGTAATTTTCGATTCTAATCGAAAAGCGATCTTCTCTTCTTCCAAGTACACTCTCGTTCATAAAACATCGAATATCTATAAATTTAAAATAAGGAACAATTTTATTATAATATTCATAAAATTAATATATTTTATTGTTAACCGTATATAAATTTCGCAAGAATTTTACTTGAAATTAATAAGTGTTCAATGACTTGTGGACGAGACTGTACGTACAATGCTTCACGTTATCGTCATCTTTGACCTTTACAGCCGTCTTACTTCCTTCCGTTTTGTACAGTTTTTACGACCTCTTCATCATCATGTCATTTCCATCAAGCATGTGCATGCACAATACCCCTCACCTTCATTAATACCGGGGATCCTCGTGAAATAATCGTCGACCCCTAACCTCAACGCTCGCATACACTGGCCATTGCATAACCGCGAATTTATCTCTGTCGTAACTTATCAATAACACTATTGATTTTACTATGAAAACTACGATGAACAGAAAGAAACCATACTTACCAGATAACGGAATATCTTCAACTCAAGAAGGAGCCCATTGAATGATCTAAAACCGGTCACCGGTCGATAGTCCTGCTCGTTCATTCGTTACGGATCATTACGAATGATCCTTGGCAGCCACCAACAGTCGTTTTTCATTTTATCGATTTCGTAGACGAGCAACAAGTAGATGACGATCTCTCCTTAGCTATTGCTTCGAAGACGCTAGAAGCAACGTGAATGGAGCCAAGATTAACACTCTACAGTTCCGTAACGAAGCAACGATTTCTCGCTTTCGAGAGATCGACTGGTAAATATCGAGACGGGGTGAAAAGTTGACGATTAATCTTACGAAGGATATTTTCGAACTATTTATCCCGACGAATTTAACCCTTTCAAGTCTTAAATCCAAACCTAACCTATGCATTTTTTTTTCTTAAATTGATTCTCAGAAATGACGCATTTTTTTAATCAAATTGTTTGTCTTTATAGTAAGGATTAAAACTTTGACCAAAAGAATTCCAAATAATCCAAATAACTACATAATTTCTATATCCAAACAAATTCTAAATAACTGCGTTTTTAACAATGCACTATAAATCCAAATTTTTGATGGATAATGCGTGAGATTCACTTGTCAAAGCCTATACACACGGGTTCGCAGTGGTGAAAGATTTAATTGAATAAAAGATGGTTCAACGAAGAAGCTAAAAGAGGGACGGGTTCAATTTTTCCTGGCATTAATTATACGGTAGCACGAGCGTGGTAATTACCAGTAACTTAATTCATCACGAGACTGTTCCTATACGGTAGTCATTCATAAAACAAGAAGTAAACAAAACAAAAAAAAAACGGATCGTTTGCATTATACGTGGTCAATTAGCGAATTAATGATGAGACTTTCGAAGACCGCTTCGCCGAGATTCAACCGCTTTTATCGATGTTTCATAGTTGCTTGCGTTCTTTAATCGTAAATTAGTCGTTTGATTTCCAATTTTAATTCTTATTATGAATTTCATTATACATCTGGTCTACGTTAATCGTGTTTTTAGGTTAGGTTAGATGTGTTGTTTTAGACTTATCTTCTTTATCGATTATATATCATCTCAGTCGACCTTTCTAATTCGTTTCACAGCGAATGAAGGCACCTCTAAATCATTTCAACCGAAATTACCAAACACGTAAGCGGACGTACGAATTCTTCTAGCGAAAGTCACTCGAATCGCTACTCCACTGACCCAAAACACCAAAGAGAGTGGGTACAATTAGCGGGTCCTCTGAAATTGGAGTTTGGGCAATTAAATGAAGAATTAGCTTTTATTGTAAGAAAAAATATATTTCGGTAATGGCTTCACGGTACACTGTATGAAGCATAAAACATTTTAAAGCGTCATATCTCAAAGAATTTATGGGTGAAAATATTGTTTCCTTTTTCTTTTTCTTAAATACAAGCCATGCATATTTTGGAAAATTTTTTACTACCATTTCAGTTAGTTTCATTTAGACTTTCATGTGTATATCTACAACTATATTTTACATAAAAATTAATTACCAATCATAACTCTCTTTAATTGGTGAGTTGAACAATTGAAAGAAAAGTGAAAGGCCATGTATGATTCAGTCTGATTTTTTGATTCTGTGTAATAATCTGATACAATTGTATGTAGCCTAATGTGATGCATCTTTCATGCTCCTTGAGCCTATTCTCTATCCATATTCCTTCCAGTTTCTCTCATGCCTATTTTCTCATGTAAACACATTACTTTGTGGAGACTGAATGACGAATAACACAAATAAACTAGCAAATAGGGTGCAATTTATTTTTATGTTTAACTTAAAAAATTATTTGTGGGATCGAAGTCTTTATACCTATTGAAAAGAATAATAACACGAATGCAACATAGAAGGCGTCGTGGCTATGGGCACAAAGTCCCAGTTTGCCAATCCGAAGGTCGTAGGTTCGATTCCCACCTGGGTCCATTGAAATTTTTTCTTTGACTCTTACGTATTTTCTAATAATTCGTCTCTTGCGTATCCTTTCAATCGTTCATTTTTTATCATTAATCATTATAGCCAGCAATGAACAGCACGACAAGGACAGCCTGAACGAGACCGGAAGCATAACTGGTGGCACCGTGGAGGGTGCACCTGGTGGAGCCCCTAACAGGGGTGAAAGGAACACCGAGACCGAAGCGGCGTCCACAGAAGCAACAACAAGATCCATTCCGTCCAGGTCTCTGGTCTCAAGGATCCTTTCTAAGACACGATCTTCGAACGATCTCTTGGATCATTCTGAACCCTTGTAAGAGACCATCACGATCACTCGTAGAACTTAATTAAATCGACATACATCATGCGTAGTTTACGAATGGTTATAGAGTGGAATAATTGAATGTAGTCCCTAGTTTCACTGGGCGTAACACTGTAATTTCGACGATTTTTACATTTTTCTCGCATTGCACGAGTCAGGTGAAAATAGTGATTTAGTCAGAGGTGTTATTAGTACTGCGTATATGAGATAGATTTACGACGGATAGAGTCGACGTTCGCGGTGAAACTTAGAAAAGGTTGAAGATTGTATAGTAGATGTGGTGTTTTTTGTATGGTGATTGTTATAGTTCACAATTATGGATCGTTCTATCAAACGTGTACGGCCAGCTCGTCGTGGTGCTAATGATCGCTCTGTGCTTGGCCGAAGTTATGGACACGCCTGTGCCTTTGCTCAGCTTACAAGTAAGTCGTGAATCATTTCCATTTTATCGATAAAACAGTATAAATAAGTATGAATCTTACTTATTAAAAATTTCACAGTTGCTATGTCATTTTCATTCAACTTTCCAAACGTTAATATGTGAAATTGGGAATATTCTGATCTCCCATTCACCTTAAAAGGAGTATGTAACAGCAAGAAAATTCAACGGATGCTTTGGCTATGGGCGTAAAGTTCCGGCTTGCCAGTCGGAAGTCCCTTGGGTTCGATTCCCGCTCGATCCCAAAAATATTTTTCTCCGACTTTTACTTACATATTTCTGAAGTGAGAATTGATATCGATTTTATGTGACAATTACGACAGCGGGTTAATAAATGGGCGTCCATAATAAACGAAGACCCACTCTCTATGCAAATCTTTCGTTGACATTAATTTACATCGATTTAGTAGTGAAATCAAAACTGAATCAAGTAAATTTCTCCGCAGAATTCAGTGTGCTATAATTTATGCTTTACCATCGATTTATAAATTGTAAAAATCTCCTTTCTATAACAATGTATCATCGAGATTTCATACTTAATCGATTTATACGGGCGTTTACATTTATTAACGTGAACACATTAAAAACGCTAAACCATTCGTTTCGTTTTATTAAATATAAAAAGCTAGAAAGTTTGTTACGTGCTTTAGCCTCGACAAAAAGAAATGCAACAGGTGTCCGAGAGTCATAAAGCGGCGAATGTTATAGTGCAGAGAGAGGATGTATCGTAAAATGACAATTCGAAACGAACGTTGCACGATAATTCACCCGGCAATCGTTGGAACAGGCATCAGGTTCGGTTAATCATCGCAACGCTGCTGTTCGATCGTATAGCATCCGCGCGCGCGGCTTTTACCGGTGCTCTTTAACTTTCACGCAGTACGTTCGTTCATTCGACGAATTTTTTTCCCTCTGTCGTCGACTTTATGATCTTCGTCTCATCTAAGAAGTTTCCAGGATGTTCCGATAGGATAACGGTACGACTACGCTACAATAATCACCTTCAACTGGTAATCCTATAACGTAAACGTTTTTTAATACACTTCGAACACGAACGTACGTACTTTTTTTTCTTACGACGTTCACGTATTTAGTGCCAGTGATACGGCAGTATATGGATTAAGTATTTATCGGATAGTTTTTCATTCTTAATCCTTTGCTCAGCTGGTAATACAGAAAATAGCGGAATTACTCGACATAAAATGTAGTACGACTTGTTTCATATTTTGCATAAAAGAGTGGCAAAATTTCGAAACCCTCGCAATCTTTATAATTATCTTCTTTTTTTTTTTATTATATCTATTCTCTCAATTTCATATTTTCAAGCCTCTCCTCGATATACAGGATGTTCCAAAAAAATTTTTACTCGTAATTTAAATTATTTCAAAGTATGAATAAGATGGAAGAATAATTTAAAAAAGAAAGAAATGAAAGGAAGTTTCACTAGAAGTTCGAAGAAATATACTATACATTCGTGCAAAAAAACATAGACGAACTTGAAAATAACAAAAAAAAAAAAGAAAAACAGATCAAATGACATTTATAAAAAAATTTATAAAATTTAAATCACGTATAAAATGTTCTCGTATCACCGTAACTAGAGAAGATAATTAAGTGGTCAGTTTTACGTGGATCACCCGGTATGTTACTTTGAACGATAACTACACTAGAGCCTGGCCAAAATGAATTATCGCAAATCACAGAGGAATTGTCTATCAATTCATGAATCTATCGAAAATGATGGCTTAAGGGCGAACAGCAGCCGGTATTCCAGTAATTTCAATCCATTTCGAGCGGTATTCGTAATTACATTTCGCTGGCGTTTTGCGGCAAATTATGGATCGGTTTGAATCAAGACGCCGTACTATTACGGTAAAACGTAACTTGGAGGAGTGAAGAAGGCACGATTTCCAAGTCGCTTTATGGTATAAACTCCATTACAGTTCACGACAAACTGGTCGTATCGTGTACTTTCATGGAGTTTATGGTTGTTTGCGGTTTACAGAGGATCGAGAAGAGTTATCTCTGATTGAGTTGTTTCGTTGGCGTGATTTCTTTTTTTTCCTCGGTTTAAAAATAGTTCTCTGCAGACTTTTTGTTTGTACATTTAGTCTCGGTGATTAGTCGGTAAAAACGATGCCTAGCATTGTAACTTTCGACGAATCAGCGATTCGCGAGTGCTATAGTTTTTCGAAAGGACACCAGGTGGTATATACGTTTTAATAAGTCCGAACATTTAAGCTTATTAGTAAGATCTCCTTTCAAGATTACTTCATTGCACTTCATTTTCACTATGAATTCATATATTAATTAAGCTCTGTAATCCATGCAACATGAAATTATACAGATATCTCAGGTGACCATAATGCCTGGCAATCTGTATGCAAACGTATACAACTTCTCATGAATAATACGAATTCTCTGCATTACCTTCGTCGTTAATTTATATACCAGTAGTATTCCCACTGTTCAATCTCTCCTCTTAATTTGATCTCTTCAATCTCTTCAAGGTTTCATACTTAAAAAAAAAAAACGTCCATTTTTCAACAGGTGTTACAAATGATGCTACAAATTCAGCAATTTTTTTTGTCATAAAATTGTAGGTGAACAAATATAGCAGAACTTCGTTCTACTGAAATATAGACTAATTAGTAATTAGATACCCTTCGAATTTTTCATTCGAGAATATTAACGATCGTAGGACACTATCATTATGAAAACGCCCTCTGGGCAAAATGTAACCTCATTAAGTGCCTTGTACATCCTCGACCTTAAAATTCATATCTTAATCACTTCCTGTATCTAACTTGATCGCCGTTTATAATTACCTTCTTTTTTGCCCCTGTAAAACCTCATCAATATCGCTCTACCTGCAGGGTGTGTTCCTGATGTACCTGTACGTGGGAAGTATAGCGGTGATCATCAGTATCTATATTTGGGTGTTAGTGGACAGTTGTGGAAGCCTTGGTACCGGTGCAACCGGTGTCGACGACGCGGAACTCGGCGGCACGTCCTTAACGAGGTTTGGTTCCTTGAAGCGTGCTCACATCTCTCGATCTAGAACAGCGCCGACGAGTTTTTACATTCGTGTCGGAGCTTTACGTAAGTTTCCTCTATTCTATTCTGAATTTCCGATAACCTCTCGGAAGAGAGATAGAGAAAGAGAGAGAGAGAGAGAGAGTGAAAAAGGAATAGATTACTACGACGGAATTTTGTTTTCGAACAGTCTTCGGGTTGGCGACCCTCGTTTTCAACGGTTTAGAAATGGCGATGCACTCCATGATGCAAGGAGCGGAATGCCTGAGCGATGTTGTCTTCGTGCATCCGGTGCTTCACGGGCTGTTCACATTTCTGCAGATGCACTTTCTCTTCGTGAACTCTCAGGTGAGTGGTTCCCTTAATTGGGCTTTGTTTAAAATCAATTGGCTCGAGGTCGCCGAAAGGGAAACTTCTCTGTTTCGTCTATGTTATGTCAACAACGCTTTTCTCTTCATCTCGTTTTTTTGTTTCATTTGAAAAGAGAAGATATGTTAATTGAACGGTGATTTGAAGAGGAGCGTGAAACGGGGAAGTCCCTCGTTTAATGTTGCCTTCTAACGCCAGGCGGAGTGGTTTAATTAAATCTTGAACAGATATTGCACATTCGTTTCCGCCACACGAAAGTATTACAAATTTTATGGGAAAATTGCAAAGTTAGTTGAGTACAATTATATATATGTATACATATATATAAGAAAAGAAAAAAAAAGAACGATCGTGCTGAATTCCTCGTAGTTATACTTTCTTTTCGAAAATCGAAAAGTGCTATTATCCCTCGGCTCGTCTGAAATTATAATTTCTAAAGATCATCGGCGATGAACCGTGGAGTACGAAACTCGTTCAATTATTTATGGCTATCTAACGATCTATAAAGTGGTCTAACTTTTTTTTCATTATTTTTTCAAATTTTTTTTTGTCTCTATTCGCTTGCTAAATCACTCCGAGTGAAAGTTCGAATTACCGAGTCGACAAGATTGACCGTGTTATATCGTTACGTTTGCAGGTTCTAGTGGAGAGATTCGGTTTAGCAGCGAGATTCGGGTTCATTCATCTGACCGCCACGAATATTGCTGTTTGGGTTCGATTGGTAATATGGGATTCCGCTCAGGAGTGGACGTATTTTGTCCATTTGGCGCAACGAGGTCCTCACAATTCTGCCTCACCGTTGAATCTACGGGGATTTCCCGAATCTTTGATCAGGCATACGCGAGATTTGATAAGTGTGTTCAATTTGAAACCTACGGTTAAAAATTATTTCGATCGAATATCCGAGATTGTACGTTGTTTTTTCTTTCCTTTCTTCAGATCATTCTCCAACAGAGAAGGAAGTCTTCCAACCGTACCAGCCTATATCGAACGAGCAAATCTCTCAAGTAATCGCGTTGCAAGAGTGCCTGAACACGAACACACTTGGCCAACTGTGGACGTCGAGCATGCCGTTTCTTTATCCATTTATCGTGCAATTTAGGTATAAATTTACCCCCTTTCTATAGTCTGCAACATTCTAACGAAAAATCTGAACTTTTTCCCCTCATAAATTGTACAATTCAAATTTCAACATTTCCTATTATTTTCAATTTGTTTCAAGCCTGATCGCCGCTGCGGTGACTTTTGTAATGGGCCAGAACGTTGGTAGGAATCGCTTATCACACAAGCAAAAGTTCCACGGCAGCAAGGACCTGACGAGTCACACTAAAGTCGGCTGCGACGGCTCCAGCAAAGGTTTATTCCTCGGCATACTGTGTATGGTCGCTGGTATAGTGGTCATCCTAATATTCCTGGTCGTCAGAGAAGACGAACACTTCCCATCGACGACGTTGTCGTGGCTAACTTGCGGTACTCTTATCAGCATCTTAACATTGAGTACCTTAATGACGGCCAGCGGTCTCGTTCAAGTTCGTCAGATGTCCGTGGTGACCAGAGCACCAGCCACTTTAGACAGTTTACTATCCAACGTGGCCCTGTTCGGAGTTCAATTGTACTCGATATTCACAGTAGTGGTTTGTGCCTGTTCTCTGGTCGTTCTGGAAGGTGAGAACGAGGAAACACGTGCAAGACACATAATGCTTCTCACAGCGTCGATATTACAATTGATACAGTGTTTCGCTCAGAGTACACTGATAGCTGAGGCGTCGAAGAGATCTTGCATAACTCGTTTCCAAATAATAGCGAAACCAGCCCGGCAAGTGATCACTTTCCTCCTATTCAGTAATTCCGTATTGTGGGCTTTTGATACGGTGATCACGCAAAATTGGCTCTCCCAAGAGCTGCAGCTGAGATTCTTCGGGGTGCTCGCCTGGGGCGTTTTATCCAGGATTGGACTTCCTTTGTTGATCTTCTATCGGTTCCACAGTTGTGTATTACTGCTGGAGGCGTGGAACAAGTGCTATAGAATGCCAAGGGGTGAGCATCCGCTCAACTGACGACACAGAACGCTACGCCCATGTTCCTCTAGGTTCGTTCGTTCGTTCACATCACCATCTCCTATTGAAGTTATCATTTTTCATCTATAATAAAAAAAGAAAAACGAAACAATAAAATTCTTTCTTCAACAGACTGCAGCCGAGATCACACCGCTCTTATTGCCGCAGAAAGGTGACCATCGACACGCCGCGGCAGGACAACGAACGATCGTCATCCACGATCCAGGGAACTTCGAGCAAGTTGTTCTGTTCAAATTCGTGGCTGACGAATTCGATGAGTTTCGTTCCTTTCGTTGACAATCGGCTCTACTTCGACCCGAACCTTTTGTTCCGCATCGCGACACCGGCCATGGATCCACAGAGCTTGGAGCACGCGATACGATCGTCAAGAGTAACGCAACGCCATCACCATCATCATCATCATCATCATAATAATCATTCGCATCGTCGACATCATCATCATCATCGTCATCATAGAAAGCACCGACGCGTGGTCAGTGATCCGGGTATGAGAAATTGGAACGCCGGTAATCAAAATGTGAAACGACATCGTAGAATGTTTAGCTACGACACGGGTATCACTGGACTAAGATTACTGGAGGAGACGTCGGTAACCGATGCCGAGAAAGAGGTTCCGTCACCCGACGAGACGAAAACGTCGACTTTCAGGAAAGTGCCATGGCATCCGAACTTGCACATGCTCAAAATCAGAAGAACCTAAAAGTACGATTTAACAGAAACGTGCGCACACACGGGTCGTTGGGACGATTTGACGCGTGAAGGACGAGTTGTGTGTTGAAAGTATACATGAGAAGTATGGAAAGTCGATCCCGGTCTTGTTCTATCTTCCTTTCGCCCTTGAACAATTGTAACGATGAGGCATTATTTATGTTATAGGGAATCGCAATTTTGGCATCTTCAAGGTCGTTATTATTTTGTTACACCCATTGCCAATTTATTCAGCTAGCTTTCTCATTAAGTTGACGTTTTCTTTTTTCTTTTGTTTGATATTCTGAAATTGTATCAATTTAACCAGGAGAGGCTAGAGCAGTGGGAACACTGATTTTTTTTCTTTTTTTTTTTTTGAAGTTAGGATAGAGATAAGATATTCGATGTTAACCGTTTCAATAAAAAGAAACACGATACCACATTTTAAGTTGATGCACGAGGAAAACCTTTGATCGTGGTTGAATTGTATCGAGTCTGTTGAGGATAATATGCTTGTAAGCAAGGAAATATGACTTCTATCGAATAAACGGGATACTTTCTTGTTACTTTTTTTTTTTATGTAATATAGATAGTTCTTTCTACAATTATATTAAAGATGATGGATTTTCATATAAATATGCTTGAAAATACTCTTCCGAGTACTTATTTCATTTTTTACACTGAAATTTTCATATGAAATATTCAACAGAACAAGCATACAGAGATTAAAAGATACTGAGAACGTGAATCGCGAATAATTGGGGAAAGTATAGTTGGAATGATGGAGGGGGAAGCAACTTGACCCTGAAGACGCCAAGAATCGCTTCCTACTATAATTCTACGAGTATCAAAGCGAGTAACAATTATCCCTAAGAGTGCAGTACCTTTACATTTTACGTGCAATATTATCGTTTGTAAGAACTTACGCCTAGGAATTTATTTATTGTGCAAGTCATGCGAATAGTGCGTTACTATTAGCCATCGAGGTTGTGTTACCCCGTTTTTTAAATCGTCAGATACAGAGGTGAGACGATACAGCTTTCTTTTTCTTTTTCCTTCCTCTTTTGTTTTCCAAACCGAGATATATGTGATGATCGTTTTTGTATATATTTATTCGTCGATTTTTTGTTTTTGTGGCGAATAAGAACTATTGGTATTTATACAGAACTGTATGATGTATTTATTGAACTCACAGTACATCGTATGGCAATTTATGTTTTAACAAAAATACATTCGATGCGGTTAATATCATTCGTTGAGTGCTCAACTCACATTATGCTTTTCGATGTTCAAATTATAATAAAATATCTGTTCTGTTAACAATTGAGCGGATATCCTATAAAAATTAACAGGCTTTTCGATAAGAACGAATGTAACGTATAAAAGTATCAAGTTCGTTTAAAAATCTAGCTTTTAGAAAAAACTGTTGTAAATCACATGGAAACTGCCAGTGTAGCAAATATTTTACATCATGTTATACTTCAGAATATTTGTTTTGCCAAGATCATTCTTTCTCACTCTCTCTGTTCACAGATGTATATACAACTTAGATATGCTGTGCTTTTCAAGTACTAACTTCGTATAATGTGTACTTAATATGGAAAACATTCTTTGAAAACTCTTTTAACATATCGTGGTTACAGAGATCTAACACGATACTACTGTAACACAGCACGTCAATCGAGTCGAGCAAACAGCTTTTGATCGAGCAAAGCGAACAAAATGCTTACTGTTTACGTAAAACGCTTAACATAGATGATAGTGTGAAGCAAACCTAGAGTAATGTAATTAAAAACAATTAAAAAAAAATCAACGCTTTATCATATAGTAGTTGATTACATGTACAAAATGAAATTAGAAAAAAAAAAGGAACCATACGTATACGTCTAATAAGAAACAATTTTAATATCACTTATTACTGGATAATGCATTAGCGTACGATAAACAAATAGCAATTACAGATTATTCGAAGAAACGACTACAGAAAACACGAGAGTAATTCCTTCTCTACAAAATGCATTTAAAAAATCCTGGTTTACCAATGGACGTAGAACAATATATTGATCGATTAATATTTAGGAATCCAACTGGACGTTTTGCGTGTAATAACAAGTACCAATTATACTCCGTATTTAAAATACGATCCTAACTTTAAGCTACACCGTAGGACTTTTTATAATTGCATCTCTTCCTCGAGACAGTTCCGAAACGAATAAATTCTCTGAAAAATATCATTTCATGTAGCAACGAGGATAATTATTTCTACGTTCCAGCTTAATTAATCGTTTGTTTTCCTTTTTAATAAGACACCGTGCGTCGTTTCGTACAGTGACCAGTTTCATAATCAAGTATCCGAAGTTTTTGTTAATCGAACGAGTATAAATCGAGAAGGAATTTCTTGAAGGAGAAGAGCAGCAGCTTTAGTCGAGGCCAACATCTTCTGGTTTTGCTTCTGGTGTGGTTGACTTTGCATCAGTATCAGTTTCAGCTTTAGATTCAGCACCAGTTTCTGCTCCAGCTTTAGCTTTACCTTTAGCAGCTTCAGTACCAGCAGCAGCAGCAGCGGCGGCGCAGGCGGCGGCGCAGGCAGCAGCACGGGCAGTCGCGGGACTAGACATTTTTCGCACCGCATAAGGAACGCCACCGGTTTTGAGAAATATCTTAAGTAGTTTCTCTATACACGACATAACCTTCGGGTTACTCTGATACTTCAAAAGATTTTCCGGATTCTCGGTAATTTCGTTTAAGACTTCTACTAATTCTGGATCCTGTAAAAAGGAAAATTAACATTGTTGTCAAGGTTAAGTTAGGTTGTCACTTTAGAGGCCATTTATATGTTAACAGTAAAATTGTTAGCCTCGATAAAGTGTGGTTTTAAAAATCATGTTAATAATGATGTTGAATATAAGTTAATCGACGGACACGTACTTTGAAAACTTCGGCAACTCCTGGATCGTTGACGAATTTTGAAAGACCAGGTACATTTCCGCTTGCATCAGTTTGAGAGGTGCGGGTGTTCTCTCTGTAGGCTTTCGCGGCTTCCTGAGCTATCTTCGCCATCTCTTGTCTCTCTTTCTCCAGTTGTTCCTGTATTTTGCGCTCCTTCTTTCTGTTGTGCTCCTCGATCTTTCGAGCCTGAAAAACGAAAGCATGAGATTTTGAAAATTTTCGTCTCATGAATATTTCAGTCGCACGAATTGTGAATCATCGTAGAAATTATTTATAAAAATCTTACAGCGATTATATTTTTATTATCCTTTAACATGTTAAACGCCCAGCCTGTTTTGCTTGCCGTTCCGTTCACGCCACACTCGGCCGTCAAGTGGGCCATACGCAATGGGCGAACTATAAACAAAAGACGACTAACGAATCCTTAAAAGACTACATTCATTTTTGTTAAAATGTTATATTCCTGTTCTGAGAGCTTTGACTGAACAAAAACCGATGTCGTCTAAACGAAATGTTTAGTCTCACAATCAGTACGCAAGGACCGACGCGCGCGGCGGTGGTAGCATGAACCAAAAGTCTACAGCCGGTCCCTGGAGACCGGCGGGACGTAAACGGAAAGTCTACGGCCAGTCCTTAGGGACCGGCGTGGCGTTTAACGTGTTAAGAATAGAATTCGAATGTACAAGAAAATTTTAAATTGACTTACATATTTAATGAAATGAAATGTAAATTCCATTTGTCACTTTGGTCAAGATCCAACATTCCCACTTTACGAAATATCAACAGATGATAATACATGTTATTTAGAAATCGATCGAAGATCAATAAAACTTCTGTATTATGTGATAATACACATTCATAAAATTTCATTGTAATTTTGTCGACCTAATTATGCTGCGAAATATTCAGAACGATATTTATACTTTCACGTTGTTCAGACCGAAAATAATACGAAGAAAGGCGGCAGTCTGTTGCGGTCTTCCGTGAAAGGAATAACCTGCTCATATACATTCAGGAACCTGTCCAAATCTTAAATCATAATGACGTGAAACACGTCTGTCCAAGATACATTGTGACCTCATACGATTACGAGCTTATTATAGACCAGGGGCCAGCCAGCCAATTTGGCCAGTAAACTTCGTTTCTAGAATCGATACTTTTCCTGTTCTCGCTACACTCTTTTACGTTTCGTACGTCTCTTCATTTGCCTCTAACTCCATCGTTTCGTTTTCAAGTCAATTTTTGTCTACCACAGTTCACCTGTCTATATAGTACGTAGTTAATGGCCATCGAGAAATGATTAAAACTACGTACAAGAGGTTAACAAACGTTAACGGATTTGTTAAAAATTATAAATGTCTCAACAAAAATATCATTTAAGAATCCTATATTTGAATTTTAATCATCGAACTGTGCTTTTGCTTGTTTTTAAATTAAAGTGAGAAAAGATTTGAAAATAAGAAATTTAACGTGATTGCTTTATTCGAGAGAAATTCGCAAAAAATTCAATAATACAGAAAATATACGTTCAACATTGAACAAAAAAATTCTTAAACACTTCAGATACTACTTTCACAGATTACAACACAACTTAGCCATCTGGCTATAACCATTCTCAATGTTCACCTTCTACAATATAAACATAACCTTCGCAAAACCATCAAACAAAGTTTATAAACATCAGCAGACTCTTTGAAAATCTGGCAATGGAACATGAAAAAAATCGTCCAGTTCGAATTTCTCGCTAGAAATGTTTATATGCATGAATCGAACTGAATCCTAAGTAAAATACTGGTGCAACGAACTAGAGGCGCATAGATAAGAAGAAAGTACAAAAGGAAGCACGGAAGATAGCGGCGGAAAGAGCGAGCAAACGCGAGAACTTTTGCACGAGGGAAGCACCACCTTATACGGCGGCGACCCGGGCTTCTAAATATAAAGGCGCCCGTCGTTCCAATGCTCCTCTCTGTCGGAGCGCGCACGCATTTCGCCGCGAATCTCTTCTCTTTGCTACAGACAAGCCACAGCCACCGCTCTCTCGTAGACCGTCGATAACAGACGGCTGGAATTTCGCTAATATTACGTTACACAAAAACCACTCTGTATCGTTGCGCCCTCTTGACGAGTTTTTTCAGCTCGAGAACGGAGATGGGAACTTTCTTCGTAATATGTTAGAATACGTTTCGTTACTGAGTGAAATATTATATTTGATATTGGGGAAAGTTTCAAGAATTTTTTTGGGGGGAATTTCGTGTAACAACGTGAGATCTATAATACGACTGCTCTAAATGAAAATGTTTCCTATAATTCTGTATAACTGAATTATTCTTCTAACAATGTAAGACATTCATCGAGAAGAGATGATATAGGTTATGAAATATAACGACGTTGAATTTTTGGACAGCGTAACAAGTTGTGAATCACTTGTCTCGATGCTGTCAAACGGAAGCATAGAAGTCAATGTCGAATTTTACACAATGTTTGTGAAATTTGTCGATAAATTGATTGTAAATGCACAAGTGCAACCGGTGAATTTGAAACGTAGAAAATTCTCGAGATTTCTGGATGGCGAAAAGGGGTTGACATGTTTATTTGCAACGTGAAATTTAATATTTGAAAATTTTAAAATGCAATATTCGTAAAAATGTAAATTTGGTATAATTCAATTTTACATAGAACGTTCGAAAACGTGATTGATGTAATTGATAATTATATAAGAGTTCTAGAATATAATCTTTCGTCACGAATGTACTCACAGCTCGAAATAATTAGAGGAATATTGTAATACTCGAATCTTTGCTAACGTTATACAAATATTTCGAATATATCGTTCAGTTTGATACAGCGTGCACATTGCGCAAAATTATCAGCGTTACGTTCCTGAATATATTTTAAGAAGATATTTATTTGATATACAAGCTATTTTCACTGAATATATAAACTCGCGTAATGCGTTGGCGTACCCACGAAAGTACTCAATATTACTGAACGGCCAAGTTACTTTGACCTCTACATAATTCAACAAAAATTGGACAATTCCTACTTGAATTTTACAATTCAAACGTAGTAATTTTTCGATGTAAAAAAAACCTACTTCAAACTATCAATTTTTATAAAAACAAGAAAAAAGTAATTACTACGAAAGATACAGAAAAATACGAATTCCTCTCGCTAATGTCTTCGTCGGTTTCCATGACGACCTTGTCCCCGTATCACTCGTGTATTTTTGGAATTCTACGACTGGCGACGTTTATAATTGGCTCCGGTGTTAACTAACTTAACCAACAATCTCCGATAAATCTTCTCGAATAATTTTCACCAGGAAAACAAGAAAACGCGCGTCTACACGAATCTCCCTCCCCATATTACTATTTATAAAATTCTACCTCTCTTCGTTCGTCACGAGTTGTTTCCAGCCGTCGTTTTATTCTTTTCGCTTCGGTCAGAATTCTTAAGGGTGACACACATCGCGCGTATGTGTGTCGAAGAGAAAATATAGCCGCGGAAAAATTGTCGATGACAGATTTTCGTCGTAAATGTTTAAAAAAAAAAAAAAAAAAAAAAAGTAGAAGATGAAAGAAACATATGTTACAGGAATCGAAACGGTGTAGAGATCGAGGATGGAAACGAGGTTGAAGATGACGTGCGCGGAGCTAGGTCGAAACGTGTGCAGGATCTTAGCGCACGATCGCTAGTCAATGTCTTAGCGGTCTGTCGGCCAGGTAGACCCTGCAAACCCGAGAAAACCGGGCCGCCAAGAGGTATTTTTAAAACTGCCACTCTACAGCAAGTATCTTCGGATTGTACGAGATAAAGATTCGGTGATTCAGTGGTGGTTGCGCTCAGATCACCGTTGCGCACCTCTGAATATACAGATTGTCGATTTAACAGACTATTACTGGTTCGAAATAAAAACAACATAACCCGTTAACACCAAATCGTATCATATACTCTTGTTCGAGTGGTAACTTCTCGGACACGTTTCTCGCGTGGCTTTGAAAGCTCGCGAGCTGAGAACGTTCTATTTCTCTAGCTACATCGTCTCGAAGTTGAGACTTAATTTTTTTTTCTCGAAAATTCGACAAAATACTCTGACATTTTTACTTAAACTATAAGAAAAAAAAAAAAGGGACGATTCTTTCTTCGAGCAGGAAAAAAAATTCCTCCTACTAGTTATGCGATCGTCGTTAATCAATGTCACGGATCGTTCCTTATACAGGGTGGTCCATAAGTCACTTCTACCATTTCAAAATTGTACAACTGTTCTTCTATTGTATCTTTTTTGTTCCAGATTTTGAAAAAGTAAGAAATTAACGAGAAAAACAACGACACAGCTTACTTATCTCAAACGATAAAAAGGAAAAGAGAATTCTTTGAGAAAAGAAAAAAAGTAAAACGGTCAAATGTCCATAAGTCACTCTATCATTCCAAAATTGTAAAACTGTTCTTTCTACATATTATACAGTTAAAAAAATTTGTGTTTCAGATTTGGAAAATGTGTTCTTCGAAAATTAATCATGGAAAGATTCACCAACACAGCAACGTCAAAGAAGAAGAAAAAATGGTTAGAATTTAATTTTGAAAATCCAGTGCTCCGTTGTTCTAGCTCGTAAGAAGTATACGCTGAGAATTTGTAAAATGGTAAAACGACTTATGCATCAGCCTGTACAATCTACCCTTATGATAGAGTACACCATAAAAGACAAGCCTAATTATCAAGGCTGAAAACACCTTCGTACACAGCCTTCGACCTTTTGAAGGTCACTTCATCTCCTTTTTATCAGACCTCTCGAACGGCCATATATCTCCGATCCTCCCTTACGGTTTGATTAGTAATTTCAAGCTGTTCGAGCGAACGAAAATGAGGATTCGTTGTTCACATCCGGTTGGTCGTGGATGTTAGTTAGGGCAGGAGGGAAATCACGGGCGGAATCCCCCGCGATCAGGCGGGAAAAAGGGAGAAAACGGTGGCTAGAGCGTAGTACGGCGGCCGCTGGGGTGAGAAGTAGAGGGGCGTCTTCGGGGTTTGGCGGTAGTGACAATGCCAGTTCCTCGCGGGCGAGTTGGAGTCGAAGGCGACTATCGAGTGAGACGAGCTGCTGCCAGCCCTGGCTCATCGTGTAGTGCCTAGTGAAACGACATGACGGGCTCGCGGCTGAGACCCGCGTACTTCGTGGGCCTCTTCCTGGTCCTTCTAGTCGTCGCCTTACAGGGTGAGTACCCCATCTGACCGACCCTTCTCTCTCCCTCCTCAGGGACCCATGCACCTGACCTTGCACCACCGTACCTTCTTCTTCTCTTTCGACTCTTCTTCGATTGTGAAGAGGAGAGCATGGCTCCTCCGTCGACGTTCCACTTTTCTTCTTCCATCGTGTCTCTTCTTCTTCTACAAAAGTGGCTAATACGGTTATTCAGAGTTTCGTGCCTTTTTCGAGTTTGTGTGTTAATCAGACGATCGTACAGTTCTCTGTACGGTTGCTATTTGTTATCTTGAAAATCTTCCATCAGGATTGCGAAGAAGAGTGCCTTTATAATTTTACAATCTCTCCCTTGTACGCAGACTTTCGAGAGGCGTTCGTTCGGTAGGATCCTACGGGAAGTTAGGAGAGTATTACTGGCTTCTTAGGTTATCTTATTTTGCATAGTATTCGCTACGATGGGATAAAGGTGTGTAGGGTTTTGATTTGCAAGAGAATTTCCTGTGTTTTTCTTCTTATTCCCGTGCCGTTTCTCGGAACTTCACACTGGATCGTTTCGTGCCAAGATGTACTTCTTCGGTGAATCCCTTCCCGCTTGATACATCGGTCGGCTGTGTTTCGTATAATTTTTCATCGTTGATTCTGCTCTAATGCAATCGTAGGCGTGTACCAAACAAATCTCGCTTCACAAGAGCTTACCAGCATCATCATTTGTTTTCGCGTTATTTTTAACGCGCCGTCACGCGACGCTTTTTTAGAATACACCTGCTCGTCGCACCGACGACGACGTTTATTCGCGTTAATTATATAAATCAAGAGCAACGCCTCGCGTGTGCACGTTATGATTCACGTTGACTATCGTTCAGTGAAGGTGAACATTGTGAATCTCTACACTTCAACATACGCATATACATACGTACATACATACATACATACGTACATACATACATACATACATATATATATAAATTTTTCCACATATATTCTACCACTCGGTCCAACGTGTGGATCTTGAAGAATTTTAGAGAAGATTCTCAATAGGTATTCTCGAAAGTACGATCCAAGTTTCTAGAACTTTTAGCTTAAGGTCGATGATGTGGATGACGTGCTGACGAATGCGTGACGATTGACGAAGGTCAATGTTACGTAAAGTCACTGTGGCCTGCGTCATCGGTTCCTGGCTCGTCGGCTGGCTCTTCAGCATCGAGAGAACGCTCCTCGATCGAACCGATGAACCTCTGGCGATCTGTTACGTCATACATGTTTGTCGGGTCGATACCATTAAACGAGAGGAGGATATTTCATCCGTTTCCACACGACATCGTGTGTCGTTTCTAACCGGAAGTTGGCAGCACTATGGACAACATCCTTTCTTTCTCGTTCAGTTCTCGACCGAGGCATTTAATTAAATTTTTCTTTTTTTTTTTTCGCTGTATCAAACAATACGCGACGACGAATAATCGTTGGAAATATTCGACGCATATTTTAAACTCTCGATTGTGAAATTTTGCATTTTATTCAAATTTCGTTCGATTTCTTCGGATTTTTCTTCTTCTGTGTATTATTATTATATCGTAAATTATTGGGAAATACTTGGCGGACTTTTTTCTCGATTTTCATCTCGAGTTTGATTCAGCAGAAGATTGCGATTCGGTGTAACTTGTAGGATGGTTGTTGAACTTCTTCTTTTTTTTTTTTTTTTTCATAGTAATAGATAGTAGAAGCGGAGCAGTGAAGGAATGGAAAACGATATTTTCGTCGGATTAACGAAGCGAAATGGGACGGCGATCGAGTAAAAGGTTTTGATCGTGGATTCAAGGATTTGTTATTTTGGGAATCGATGGAAACCGACTGTCAACAACTTGCAAATAATTACATAAGGACAGGCATAAATCCGTGCCAGATTCGCTCTAAATTCTATAAGCCTGATCGTGAATTCCGTTTTCAAGCGGTGCTCGACGAGACGTTAATACGTTCTTTTATAGGGATGTAAAATAAACAGAGGATAGTGAAAATCTGTGCTGAATATTTGTGAATAATTGGGAATTCAAAACGCGACCAATTTTCTGAAATGAAGTAATTTACAAAAAAAAGAATTCAAACATTGGCGCGGTAATTATTTCACAATTACGAATATTATCACACCGATGATTATTTATTTGTTTCAATTTCTAAGCGTAGAGAGCGAAGTGATTTATTTATGAAATTTCTTCTTCCTTTTTTTTTTTCCCTTTTAGTTTTCTCCTTCGAAAGAGAAATACAACGCGTGAAAATGCTCGGAATTGTTAAGAGGGAGTTAACGAAGGCGTTTTTCAAGTGGATCTAACTTTTATAGCAAAAAGATTAAAGACTATACATGCCGCAGAGCGCGGAACAAGACTTCAGATTCTATCTTTATCCTTGGTGGCTATGCTTGCCAAACGACAGCTGCTTACCTCTACTTCCATTACCCGTATCTTGACATTTTCGAGGATTATTTTGCAACATACATAATTTCAACATATTATCTTACAGATCGCTAGTGTCTAAAATTAATATTTCCCAAAGCGAAGTCGAAAAATATAAATCTTACGTCGCTTGAATTTCGATTATCTAATAAAGGAGAACAAACGACGATCGCAAATATTCTTCCTTTACAATTCGCTGACTTTCTCTCCTCTCGTAGTATCTCCTTAACACAGTGGAAACGATAAATCCCAATTCGATGTAACACTTGAAAATTCACTTTAAAACACACACACGCGCGATAAAAAGAAAGAAGGGTAAAAGAATTGCAAAAATCCTACTTAAAATATAATAAATTATAATACACAGACTGATATAATTTTGCTTAAAGTGCACTCCTTTGATCTCGAGGGAAGACAAAAGGTTGAAGCATGCAAAATAATAAGATCTCGTGCCAAAAGTAGCGGGCACGTGTGATGTAACGATGAAAATTTACAGGCAATACACGCTACGTATTCTCCTCTCACCTATGACTGTACAGTGAAATTGAAATTTCACTTTGTAAATTGTATCATCGATCAAATGAACGCAACCCGAAACCCGATGCCGTTTAAATTCTTTCCAACGTCTATAAATCCCTCAGTTTCGATCGTTTCAATTACCCAATCACATCTGCCCAACCGCGGAATCCTTGCATCTTCCTCCGTTCAATTTCGATTGTGCGCTTCTCGTTCGATACACGTACATGCCTCGTAAATTCACCGTTAATCTCTGTAATCTCTTTCGCGTTAGCGTCGAGAGGGAAAACACGATAAAAAAGTGTTTGGACTTTTTCCGCGCGGCGAATAACCGATAAAAATACGTATCGCTCATCGAATATATAAATATTTTCAAGTGTTGCTCGGCTCAAAGCCGCCTACTCGCCGCTAAACTTAGAAACCGGCCTCCTGGTCCCCAGGTACTGCCTAGAAAGATGATATCGACACTCTCATCGACAGAGATTTTACCGTTCGAGATGAATGCTACCACTTTTTACCACGGAAAAAATACGATTTTACGGACCAACGTGTGCGAAGAATCGCTGGAAACCGCCGAGTTGGAGTTTCGCGAAACAACGAACGGCACTCTTTTTAAGTAGCAAACGATAAAAAACAAAGTGTCAGGTGTAGAAATGAATTTTTTCGAATTTGATCGACACGATTGGTTCGAAGCCGCCGAGTTTCTCTCGCGATGGTTTATCAAAGTGGCAAAAGGTGTCGTCGACAATAATGGAAGTTATCTCGACGATAGATCTGTTTTCGTTCCTTTTCAACCTTTTGACTTACAACAACGTGTCAGACTCGCGGCAGAGATTCTGGTGAAGATGTGAGAAAAATTAATTTTAATCCTAACTTTCGTTTTAAATTGTAAGATCAAGGATTCCTAAATGTAATTAATCTGTAACAGATTAGCTTTTGTTGCCTGATACAGTACTGAAACAGAAAATGGCTGACGCTTAGATGCACAGTCAGAAAAGAAATCATACGTTAAGGGGTTAAAAATCAAATTTTCATTGTACCCAAAAGTCGGAGAAAATTCTGTCCGTGTATATAAGTCTGTCGTTTCTTCTTCTTCTATTTAATCGTTGGTTTTAGATATACGTGTCTCGACAGGCTTCTTATTGTAGTTTCTCAGAGAGTCGGTGCACGGTAACCGATCCTCTATTTTTCATCGAACCGCGGTCAGACGTTGAAACATCGTATTTTGGAATATATTCAAGGCGTTAGAGCGTTTTTCTTCAAATGTCCAAGGTAGCGTCGCTGATTAATCGCCTCGATACTCCTCTTTCGCAGCGTCTTCACAACTTCGGCCAGTAGCATTCTCTCTGTACTTGTTGAACGTTGAGACACAGGAAGTACTGATTTAGCATCCAAACGCGTCATTTTTCGTTGTACCATTTCGATTAGCACGTTGTTACTCTTTCCGCGTTCTTTCTATCAGAGTTTACTCTCACACACATCCTTCCACAATGTAGAAATACACAGTCTACTGAAATTGTGAAAGTTGTAAAACTGCACTTGTTAATGTAGGAACCAACGAGGGAAAAATATTGAGGGACCCAAACGGGAATCGAACCCGGGACCTTCGGCTTAGCAAGCCGAGACTTTGCGCGCTACGCCAACCACTCCCTCTCTATTCTCCCTTAGAAGTTTCTTATTTGAGTATGGAAGCCCCAATACTACATAATATTTTCACTTCTACTGAATATTCAAAGTTTGCAAGATAAGGGGTTAATGTTTGCAAGGTTTCTGATATAATATAATTGTAGAAATCGACGGAAAAATTTTGAAGGACCCAACGGGAATCGAACCCGGGACCTTCGGCTTAGCAAGCCGAGGCTTTGCGCGCTACGCCAACCACTCCCTCTTTATTCTCCCGTGTCGGTTTCCTATTTTTTCGGTTAACCCTTTTCTATAACTTCTTAGCTACGTGTAAACAGTGAAGTATCCTGGAAATCTTGTTCCATTGGACGTGATTTCATTTCTTCCGTCGTTTAGAACGTTCACACGTTTACGGAGATTACTTGAAGGAACACCGGCGATTATTTCACGAGCTGCTTGAAATCTCGATCGAGCATGGTTGTTGTCCCCGAACACCTGTCATTGTCCGAGCACGCGCTTGATCCAACGGTGTGTAACGACTATGACAAGATCTTGCGTCACTTGGGTCAGATATTTTTGGTGGTCGCGTGGCGTTAAACCCTCTTGCTAAGCTCCGTTGCTGGGTTATCTAATATACTCCGCGCCTTCTTTTGGCACCGCGTGTTCAGCATAGCGAGAACTCCTCGATGAAAATTCCTGGCAGCCGGAGAATCGGCATAGAGAATCAAGCCAGCCGTGAAATCTTCGAAAACTCGTGCAAAATACAAATACTTCTTCTTGTATCAACGTTTCATATTATTCGTACACCTTGTGTAATTCGTGAATCACCATGATCGGGGGAGTGTATCGATGAATGAGTGTCGGATAGTGCGTGTGTGTGTTGAAAGATTTGTTAATGAAATTTTGTAAAACGAGCTTCTATTGATCGTTCGATCGTTTAATCTTCAAATCTACTTGTAATCTAGGTAATTAACAACCGAATGAATATTTGATCCCTCAGACTGAAGAAAAATTGCTGTCTATCTTCTCGCTTTCTAGGTGAATATCTCGCTAATTGCATTATATCTATCTCTGAAAATAGACGATTTCTCTCTCTCTCTCTTTCTCTCGAGTAGATACTAATATCCAAGAGACTGGTTGTTATGCGTGCCAGAAAATGTCAAGGTTCGATTGAAATCGTGTTTCAGGAGTGCAAAGCGAAGAAGAGCTAGAAGTGCCGCCAGAGGATCTATGTCGACCGTACATTGAGAAAGCGTTGAAGGATCTCGGTACAGGTAATGTTAAGATGATGAGGAACATTCAACTGGAGCACAGCGATTTCTAGAATGTTTCGTTTGAAGGATCTTTGGAGCAGACCAGTGCCGAGGCTGGGACCGACGCCGATAAAGAGAGTCAAGAAGATGATGGGAGACCTGCGAGTGAAGAAGTAAGAAATCGACGTGTATTGCAATATGTCGAGATGTAACTTCAGTGATAGATTCAGCGAAGAAAAGAAAAATAATCCAAAATTTTCTCAGTCTTCCGACAAACTTCTTCAAGTGTTTACAAACAACGTTTGATATTTCACGAACAACAAGGTCGTCGTGAGAAGGTCAATGATAAGGTGGTTTAGAGGCTTGCGTTCGAACAATTTCTACGAAGACAGAGTTGAACAATTGGTACAACCACGCAAGAACAGCTGTAATTTGGAAAGAAGAGAAACTTTGATTATGAATTTCTCCTTTTTTATTATTTTTCTACGCTGACTCCAGTATTGAAGTTATGCTCGCATATTATGGTACACCCTGTATACTAATGTCTACCGTTCAATTCACTGGGAAACATGATCAAAGAAGTAACTTTTGATATTTCGTTCTAGGATGGTGAGCCAGCAACCGATGTTTCGAAAGAAGATTTGGCAACAGACGAGGATAAACAAGAGTCGGTAGAAGCTGAAGGTGCAGAGAGCGCCGAACAAGCTGAAGATGAGACTGACAAAGCATCCGCTGAGGCTGATCGAAGTATCGAAGCTGCTGGAGAAGAGAGCGCTGAAGCGGGTGAATCTGCAGGAGGTAAAAATTAGGGAATCGTATTGTTCACCTCGATCGCTAATCGAATCTTCTTAGCAGTGTCTGACAAAGCACTGATTTGTAAGTCAGGTAATTGTCCTTGCGTCACAGTCGACTTCTTACTATTAACAATCTCTTCGTTTCGTCAACAATTCGTTTAAATATTTATAAAAGAAGAAATGGAGGGTTTCAGAATTGCCAAGAATTGAAGATTTGTCACTTGACCAATGTATAGCTGGTGGAAGTGACATAGCGAGGTCGTAAATTTTATAAACGTATATACTACAATGGAAGAAGCAATTGAATATTGAACAGTCCTAAACGAGGCTAGAGATCCTAATCTTCGACGCCTGACCGATTTTATAATCTCACTGTAACGCTTTCATAAACTATACAAAAATCACTGTGCAACCACGGTAATCGAAGTGTCCTTTCTTCCCTAGATGAAACTGAGCAGCCAGAAGAGAAGTCTGGAGAAGCAGACGAAGGAACGGAGGAAGAGAAAGGAGAGTCTGGTGAACAGGCAGCAGAAGGAGCCGCAGACTCGGGTCAAGACGAGGGAACCGAGGAGGAGAAGGATGAAAAATCTGGAGAGGAGGAAGGACAGGTAGACGAAGGAAAATCGGAGGAGGGCGCACAAGCGGATGCTGAAAAGTCTGAAGAGGAAGCTCGAGCGGAAGCTGAAAAGTCTGGAGAAGAAGAAGATCAGGCGGATGCTGGAAAATCCGACGAAGCGCAGGCCGAGGGAGAATCGGCTGAAGAAGCGAAACTCGACGAGAAAAAATCCGACGAAGAAGCCAAGACCGAGGAGGTGAAGTCTGACGAAGAGAAGGCTGAAGACGAGGCGACCGATTCGAAGACGGAGGAAGAGGACGCGGAAGGAGGTGAGAAAGCAGAGGAGGAAGGTGAATCGCAAGAGAAACAAGCGAGCGCTGAGGAGGCGAAGGAGGAGAGCACCGAAGGTCAGGGCGAGAGTGCAGAGGGTCAAGTAGAGGAAGAAGCGAAAGAAAGTGAAGAAGCTAAGGAAGGTAAGTCAGAGGAAGAGGCGGCTAAATCGGCGGAAGAAGAGGAAGCGGAAAAATCTGGTGAAAAAGAGACTGAGGAAGAGAAAGAAGGTGGTGAGGAAGGTAAATCTGCGGAAGAAGAAGAAGAAGGAAAGTCTGTAGAAGAGGAAGCCGAGAAACTGAAATCTCGTGCTAGACGAGAAGTTGAAGGTGACAAGGATGGTGAAGACTCTGAGGAACCAGGTCAGAGCGAGGAGGAAGAACCTACGCCTGAGGAAGATTTGATTCAGGAGATAGTAGTACCGGAGAACTTGCGACCACGTGAGCATATTAATCAATTATTGAAGCTCGATGAGGAGAACGAAGAGAAGGAACGTTCCATCCAGAATGCCGCAGATATTGTGCTGAAAGAACTGAAGAGGGTATACGATAGCGCGATCCAACCGTTGGAATCTCTGTATAAGTACAGAGACTTGAGTAACAGACACTTTGGTGGTAAGTACAGTGTTTATAAAATATGGTAATTATCTTTATAAATTATACTTTAAAAAGAGTTTCTATTTTTACAGATCCAGAAATATTCTCCAAGCCATTAGTTCTTTTCATGGGTCCGTGGAGCGGTGGGAAATCTTCCATCATAAACTACTTGCTCGATATCGAGTACAGGCAGACGTCGTTAAGGACAGGTGCGTAAGTAGCGAGAAACGAAGAAAGTAGTGAGAATTTGTTGTGCGAGGATGCTTCAGGACTTACTTCACATTGATGCTTAACTAAGTCGGCCGTGATCACGCCTTCGAATAGTACAAAAAAAAAAAAATATGCTCTAAAGATTTAGCGGTAGAAGCATGCTAGGAGCATGAATATACAGATAGTGTTTAGGTGGTTTGAGAGAGTGCTTAGAGGAGCAATGCAAAACGCCAAATGGAAATGACACAGGAGCCGAGCCATCTCCGGCCTACTTCAATATCATAATGCACGGAGAGGAAGAGGAAATCCTCGATGGCACGCAGCTCGCCGCTGACTGGACTTTCTCCGGATTGCAAAAATTCGGCCAAGGATTGCTCGATCGTCTCAAGGGTTTACGACTCGACAATAAGTTACTAGAAAAAGTGTGTATCCTCGTTAATTCGAATAATAATCAACTATTACTCGCTACACTTTCTATCAATTCTATTCTTATCAACTGAACGAACAATTTTCACATCGCTAGGTCAATATCGTCGAGATACCAGGAATCTTAGAAATTCGAAAACAAGTCCAACGTTTGTTCCCGTTTAACGATGCGTGTCAATGGTTCATCGACCGTGCGGACATAATATTTTTAGTGTACGATCCGTCGAAATTGGACGTCGGGCCAGAAACAGAGGCGATCCTTGATCAATTGAAGGGAAGGGAGCATCAGGTAAAGATTTAGATAATATGTTGCACACTTTTGTTAACATAATGTAACGTGAACTCTCGAAACAGACACGCATCATTCTTAACAAAGCTGATCAAGTGAAACCGGAGGAATTAATGAGAGTGCAAGGCGCTCTAATATGGAATATATCACCGCTGATGTCCAGCGCTGAGCCACCAATAATGTACTCCACATCATTGTGGTCGTTACCGTACGAGGCTGGTGCACCCACTAGATTACTGTATGCTCAGGAACGTGCATTCCTACGCGACTTGCGTACTGCCATTGACAAACGAGTCGAGCATAAGATAGCCAGCGCCAGGAGATTCGCTGTACGTTATTATGCATAATTTCGACACAATTGTGACAATTAATATTCGTTAATTTATCGTCCTTAGACATATTGCAAGTTCTTTTCCCCGTTGTATTGCAGGTGCGAGTGCGCAATCATGCTAAAATGGTAGACTGCTATCTAACCACATACTATAATCACAAGACATTCTTTGCAAACAAGAAGGATATCAGTGACAAGATCATCGAGAATCCTCAAGATTACCATATCTACGAGGGCTTAAGTACACTGAAGAATATATCACGCTATGACTTGCCAGATCCGGACGTCTACCGAGACTTCTTCCGATTGAACGTTCTCTACGACTTCCCTCTACTAAGCTCCACGTGCACGTACTTCCGTGGATGCCCGATCAACAGACTCGACGTCGCCATTGCCTACGATTTACCAGAGCTCGTAGGCAAATACAAGAAATCCGTAGAGCAAGTCATACACGAGTCTGAGACAAGTCCTCCTAGTTGAGTACAATCCAACATTCTGAAGCAGAGCTCTTGATATACCCGTATGAGGTATGAGGTGAGAGCAAATTGTACAAAACAAAAAGCGAATGAGTGAAAGGAAACAAACATTAGTGTAAGTTCATTTACTTGAAACAGTACAGAGACCTTTCTTTCCTGAAACAGCGAGAAAATTAAAAGAAGTAGGGTTGGATCACCCGCCTTTAGGTAAAAGAGAAAAAGAATAAAAAACCCAAAAAAAATCCAACAGGATTTTAGACAAAGAGAAGAATGTGAAGCCTTGAACAGAATTCTCCTGAAACACAACATAGCGCGATACACTGAACAGTTCATTTAAAGATGAGAAGAGACAGTTTCGGAGTACGAAGATATACTGTTGGTTTTATAGGTAAACAACATGGATATTGGTGACACTATGAAGGAAACGATACATTCGTCATGGTACGCTTAACGTAGGATTAAGTGTACTTGTGAATTGGAATGAATCGAAGATTTCAAGATACTTGTGTTGGGAAGACAGTACGAGTGTTACCATTCCGATCTAAAAAAAAAAAAAAAAACAAAAAAAAGAATAGTGATTTTCCCTTGAATGTGTTCAAATACAGCTTTGATTACAGAGTTTTGGAAAACATATCACAACAATGGTGGGTCCTATTGTCTAATACATCGATAAAAAGGTTGAAAATACAGTGAACTCGGGCGATAGACTTTTTTCAAACTTAGTGTAATGGTTGTGCAAATTATTGCACAATACTGTGACACTTCAGCCGTCAGAACAGCATATGACGAAAGCAGTTACTTACATATTATAAGTATGTAAAATAAAATATATAAAAATATTTCCATTAAGAAAGAGATAAGAATGATCATGATAACTTCCCATGTTGATACATAAACTATATTTTCAATGTAAATGAATATATCGTTTGTTTTAGTAAAAAATTTGATTTTTGATGTACCTTGTGTAAATTAAATGCCTCGTATAAAACACTTATCAGTTTGCATTGTGTTATTAATGTTCACATGTGTGATTGATTTCTTGAAAATATGCAAATTGCTGGTATTGTTATTATTGCAGTTATTATTATTTTACTTAATTTAAGTACTTAACTTTAATAGACTTAATTTATGTATTTTTCAAATAGGAATATATAAGATAATTGTCATTTCTGTAAATGTGACATCTCAATCCCAAATACAAATTATTTACATCAAATAATAAATAAGATTCAGATAATCCATTAATAAATACTATTATTCAAGTATTTGCAGGTTGCACACACGAAATATTGATGTGTAAAAAATTTTTATTTATTGTAATTCTAATGTTGAACCAACAAATTAAATGATAAAGAATAATATAACATTTAAAGGTACTTACATTTGGAGTAACTTCCCGTAGCCATTCATCAGCTTGTTCATCAAAGTCAAATTTGCAAGCAAGTCTTAAGTCAGTAACTGCTTCCTCGAATTTTCCAAGCAAGTGATAGGCCCGTCCTCTAAACTTGTGAGCGGCAGCGCTATCCGGATTAAGTTCCAAGGCGCGATCACAATCGCGAATGCAAGCATTAGGCTTATTTAATATTAAATAAATTTGACCACGTTTAGCATAAAGTAAAGCAGCCTGTGGATTTAGTACAATAGCTTCAGTATAAAGTTCTATAGCTTTCTCATAATCTTTCTCTGCAAATGCTGATACAGCTTCAGAACGTTTTGCTTGAGATTCTGCAATTTCTTCTTCTGTTGGTTGTAAAGTAAGATTTCCCATTTTTTGGGGAGCATCTGTATCTGGTTCTGAAACATTTAATAAAACTTAATGTTAATAAAAGATATCAAATACTTCTTCTAATTTAATTTTAATATTAAAGAATAAGATTATAAATAAAATTATTTCCAAATATAAGAAAGAAAATTATATTTACCAATTACTCCAGTCATATCCAATTCCAAATCACTTTCTTCACTTTCTGCTCCAGCCTCTGGTTCTGGTTCTGCTTTTGCTTCTTCTTTCGGTTCTTCTTTCGGTATTGGTTTCGGTTCTGGTTTTGATTCTTTGGGTACATTTGCATCTTTTGGCTCTTTGCTTGGTGATTCATCAATCTTGGCTTTTGGTATATTTCCTCCAAAGTGTTCAATGAACTCTTTTACAAAAGAAAACTCTGGCTGATGTAATATTGCAGGAGTTTTTATGCACAAATCAACAAATGTTTTCAGCACTTCAATATGCTGTGGTTCTAACGGAACAGACATTTTGCTACCTATAAATAACAATAACAGTCAAGTTATAAAAAAATGCCGCATGAATACGAATGAAAATTGCAGCAAATGTATAAACTAAACTTATATTAACACATTTGCGTGAAATATATCAATTAATACAAAAAACTTTATTTTTTTGGAATATATCTTTATCTTGTGACATATTCCTGTCCTTTCAGATATAAACTAGATAGCGAATTAGGACATTTAGAATATCGGCAATGAGTAATTATAATAAATTCTCTAATTCGAATACTTACCAATAATAATATATAACTTATGTGAATTTCAGTGAATAATGTGAAGTAAATTCTTAAAAATGGTTTTATTATTTAAAATATTTTGTATTATCAGACTTTTTCAAGTATGAAATGAATCCTCAGTGAAGCACAGAAAATTGCACGAGATATACGAAGTAGATGCGCACATTTGTCCAATCGTAAGGATCGATACACGATTCCCTAGACATAATATACATGTGTTAGTGTTTGCAAAATGAGCATATTTGCGCAAGTAACATCTGATTGGCTGATATTTCATACTATTTTCAATGCAGAAAAGTAATTCTGAAACATATTTATTAATACAATTAATAATGTAGTGTTAAGACGCAGCAACAAAAACAATATGTTTACTAAATTTGTTTATTTAATTTTGAAATTAATTTAAATAAATAAGAAATCTGAGTTCAGAAATTATGCAAAATATTATTACTTATTTTTGGTACACTTTATATATCATTCGCTAAAAATGGAATATGTACTAATAATATATAGAAATAATTAAAGGTATAAGTAGTTTTTCTATGTAATCTTTTATTTTATTCTTTATAACATATAATCTCTACTTTTCATGTATTTTGTAAATATATTATCGATTAAATATTAGATGAATGAAAACACCTTTTTTGTCTCGTTATATTTTCCAGCTTTATTATCTTATACTACGAACTAAATAAATTACAGTTAAAATCCTCATTATGCTACAGCCAAAAATATGATCTAATATTTACAAATGAGGGTGTAGCGCAAGCGTACCAATACATTTACAAAAATTTAATATATATTGACTAGTTCAAAGCGGCGATGACAAGAGAGCTATAAGACTTTGTTGATGAAATAAAAAGAAATGCATGGAAATTACTTACACTGTCACAGAAAGTCTGACATAGCACATCTACAGCGACAACAAAATTTGTGCCTCATACGTGAATTCTGTTCCTACCCTAATATAATTTGTTTTTTTAGCATTAATAAAAATATTCTATTCAGTTTATGCTGATTATCTTTTGTTCGACTTTCTCATCATCCACCGTTTTGTAAGATTTGTTCATGATTGATTCTTGTCTTTTGTTAATGCCTCATTTTCGTTGGAACAAAAAATCCAAAGACCTTCAACGTGTAAATTTTTGTTACCAACACAATTGGTGTTTGGTAACTAAGCCCTTATTTTTCACTGGTCAGACATTAAAGCAACATACTTTGGAATGTATTCAAAACGTTAACGTTTCTTAAAATTTCCAAGGTAGCATAGCTGATTAATTGTCTTCACAGTCCTGTTGTACAGCACCTTCAATACTTCAGCTAGTAGCATTCTGTGTACTTCTTAAATGTTAAAGGTAGAATTTTTCGTTGTACTATTATGGTTAGCACATCATTACTCTTTCCGCGTTGTTTCTATCAGAATTTACTGTAAAACATATCTTTCCACAATATAAAAATACACAGTCTACTAAATTAACACCCTTAAATTGTGAAAATTGTAAAACTATGCACTTATGTAAAATAAAAAAAAAATTGCTAGTCAGATTTTAAAAAGCAATTTTTCAACATTCAGTAACACTTCCTATTACTTCCTACCTACATAAATAATTAAACATCCTAGAAATCTTATTCTACTGGGTGTAATCTCATTTCATCCAACATTCAAAACATTCATAATTTATGGAATTTTCGATTGTTTGGTGTACTTAATGAATACTGGCCATTTTTCTCGAGCTACTTAAGCCTCGATCTAGCATGGTTATTATCTCTAAACACATGTCACTGCCCGAGCACCCGCCCAATCCAACGATGTGTACGACTTTGATAAGATCTTGCGTCCCTTGGGTCAGATATTTTTGCTGGTCGCATGGCGTTAAACGCCCTTAATAAGCTCCGTGTTGAGTTAACTAATATTACGCGTCTTCTTTTTACACCGCGTGTTTAGCATAGTGAGAATTTTCGATGAAAATTCCTGGTAGCCGAAGAATCGGCAAAAAATCATGCCAGCCGTGAAATCTTCGCAAACTCGTGCAAAATACAAATATTTCTTATATTAACATTTCCTATTGTTTATACTCCTTATGTAATTAAAGGAATGGTCACGATTGGAGTATCAATAAATCTTCAGAGTCTGACAAAATCGGAAATGTTAGAGCAACTGTATGAAGGGATAGAAAATTTGTGTTGTACGAGGGAAAAGTTAATTAATCTATTTTAGTAAGAGATAAATTATTCTCGATTAATCGTTCTGTCGATCCATGGCATCTCATAAGAATCTGCAGAATCGTCTTAGGAAGAAGGGAAAAAGTAGGTGTTATGTAAATATGCCGGTGGTATGTATTCGTCTTTCCTATCATCTAAGTCTAAATCATCATGATCATAAGCAATTTTGATGTGAGGAATTGCTTCCTCGATTTTTTCGTGCATCAACAGGGCCTGTGCTTTAAACTTGTGGCCAGACTTGCACATCGGGTCAAGTGCCAAGGCACGATCACAATCGCGAATGCAAGCATTAGGCATATACGATATTAAATACATTTGACCACGTTTAGCATAAAGTAAGGCAGCCTGTGGATTTAATACAATAGCTTCAGTATAAAGTTCTATAGCTTTCTCAATATCTTCCTCTGCAAATGCTGATGCAGCTTCAGAACATTTTGCTTCAGATTCTGCAATTTCTTCTTCTGTTGGTTGTAAAGTAAGATTTCCCATTTTTTGGAGAGCATTTGTCCCTGGTTCAAAAACATTTAATAAAACTTAATGTTAACAAAAGATATCAAATACTGCTTGTTTTAATTTTAATATTGCTAAAGATATGCAAGAAAATTAATCATTTAGAAAAACTAAAATTTTATATAAAATTACTTTTTAAATACAAAAAAGAAAATTATATTCACCAATTACTTCATTTATATTCACTCTTAAATTAGTTTCTTCACTTTCTGCTACAGCCTCTGATTCTGTTTCTGCTTCTACTTCTTCTTTTGATTCTGTTTTCTGTATTGGTTTTTGATGTGGTTTTGGTTCTGGTTTTGATTCTTTGAGTACATTTGCACTTTTTGGCTTTTTGCATGGTGATTCATCAGTCTTGGCTTTTGATAATTTTCCTCCAAAGCGTTCAATGAACTCTCTTATAAAAGAAAGCTCTGGCTGCTGTAATATTGTAGGAGTTTTTATGCACAAATCAACAAATGTTTTCAGCACTTCAATATGCTGTGGTTCTAAAGTAACAGACATTTTTCTATCTACAAATAACAATAATAACCAAGTTATAATAAATGCAGCATGAATATGAATGAAAATTGCAGCAAATGAGTAAACTAAATTTATATTAACACATTTGTGTGAAATATATCAATTGGTACAAAAAAAAACTTTATTTTTTTGAAATATATCTTTATCTGGTAACATATTCCTATCTTTTCAGATATAAACTAGATAGTGAATTAGAACATTTGAAATATCGGCAATGAGTAATTATAAGAAATTCTCTAATTCGAATACTTACCAATAATAATATATAACTTATGTGAATTTCAGTGAATAATGTGAAGTAAATTCTTAAAAATGGTTTTATTATTTAAAATATTTTGTATAAATCAGCCTTTTTTTAGGTATGAAATGAATCCTCAGCGAAACACAGCAAATTGCACGAGATATACGAAGTTCATGCGCACATTTGTCCAATCGTAAGGTTCGATATACGCTTCCGTAGATATAACATACATGTGTTAGTGTTTGCAAAATGAGCATATTTGCGCAAGTAACATCTGATTGGCTGATATTTCATACTATTTTCAATGCAGAAAAGTAATTCTGAAACATATTTATTAATACACTTAATAATGTAGTATTAATACGCAGCAACAAAAACAATATGTTTACTAAATTTGTTTATTTAATTTTGAAATTAATTTAAATAAATAAGAAATCTGAGTTCAGAAATTATGCAAAATATTATTACTTATTTTTGGTACACTTTATATATCATTCGCTAAAAATGGAATATGTACTAATAATATATAGAAATAATTAAAGGTATAAGTAGTTTTTCTATGTAATCTTTTATTTTATTCTTTATAACATATAATCTCTACTTTTCATGTATTTTGTTTACTCCAAATTGATTTTTTGTTTGTTAATACCTAAAAAATAACAACAAAAAATAAATATATAGAAAATTTTATATCATTTTAGGTATATTATCAATTAAATATTAGATGAATGATAACGCCTTTTTTGTCCCATTATATTTTCCAGCTTTATTATCTTATACTATGAACTAAATAAATTGCAGTTAAAATCCTCATTATGCTACAGACAAAAATATGATCTAATATTTACAAATGAGGTGTGTAACGCAAGCTTAACAATAAGTTTTCAAAAATTTGATATATATCGACAAGTTCGTTACAAGACGGCACAGTATGTGGATATACCTTATCATCCACTCTCATTAAAAATTATCAACAATTACAAGACGGTTCTTCACAGTACACACCATGTTTATATCGTAGAAATTACTTTACTGCATAGAAATATCCAGCCACGCTGCAACATATTTATGCTGTGCCCTATTGTAAGAAATTGGTTGTTCTCCTCTGCGCAACAGATAACGAAATTATATGTATCTGTTCAAGAAATCCGATGAAAAAAGTCTAAGACCATTGTCATTCAATTTAATTGTTTGTCACACTATTTACATGTAATTGTTACCTAAAAATAACGATAAAATAGATAACATTTATTCTATGTAGAATTAATTATGATAGATTACTTTAAAATTAACATTATAAATCAGAAAGCAGAAGGAAACTTTAAATGCTTGTATTTCAGTAGCAACGTGTCAGAATATGAAATGAATGTCATGTACACAGTTATATGAGAGTATCCTTGTGTGAATGAATATGGTAGTTATCACTATATGATTTCTTGTTTAGAAACGTTTACCATTGTCACTTGTATGGCATGATATACTTCTTACTCTATGTTACATGTATGATAAGATACTTGACTGCATTTAAAATGATACATTACATAGAGACACTTGGCAGAAAGTAAAACTTCATACAGCGAATGCCAACATAAGAGGGTCGTATGAGACATCAAATAAAGGTCATTTACCATTGCTCATTCTTAACTTGTCTATTACATTTAGATAAAATTAACACGCAAATATTGTAATTCATTGTAAATACAAGTTTGTTATATTCCTTTAACGAGATTTACCACTTCAATTTACCATCCCTTTTCAAATTATTTTGCATATTCGAATCAAATATATATGGAAGAATTTATTAACATCGGTTTTATTAACATAAGGTCTACAAAAATTATTGCGTGTTACATTTCGTTACACCTTTAACGTTAGTACGTTGGATCATTTGTTTACAATTTACACGCATCAATATGTTATGGCAATACGTAGGGTAGCTTTCAAATAATATATTTAACATTCGCCATATTCTATGTAGGACGGCCAGTTGAAAACGTTTTATACATCTCCCTTTTATCAAAGGATTAATGACATTTTTAGCTCGAAACCGCTTCCTCCGAGAGCAAATTAAACATTCACATACGAAGTGGATTTTAACGCTCAATTGTCTCGAATTGTACACATTCTTCAAATTAAAAGAAAAAAAAAAAGTTAAAAAAAAATATTTTGTTTCAAATGAAAACAAAAAAAGAACAGAAGATTAGTCAATTATAACGAATATATTTTCTATTAAAGCAAAACGCGTGGATGTACTTTTTTTTCCCCTCGAAATCGATTTTCACGAATTCGTGCATTTGTATGTGTATGTGTATATGTACGTGTATTGCGTGAATACAAACAGTTCTCGCCTAGAAAAATACTGTTATCAAACTGGGTACGTAAAAGCAATGAAGGATCAGGATTATTTGTCACTTTGAAGAGAGTTAAGAGGTCATCAGAGAATAATTTTATACAACAATAACGTCGTTTCGATCTAAAAGTAGTGTGTATCAGTGTCACGCACGAAATTTTTTAAACGTGTTTCACGGATCTCAAGTAAAATCATTACCATCCCGATTTCCGTATAAAATTATAGTTCGCTTTGTACATTTTATTATTATTATTCTTTTCTTTCTCTTTTTTCATTTTGCATTTTTTTCTTTCTCGTTTAATTGCGAATCTTGACGTCAATAAAGATTGCGTGTGTATTGTACGTGAGTTCAACACACGAATGTTTCGTGTGTATATCTAAATTTTTTCTCAGCCATTAATTACAACCGTATCATTGAATACGATTACATCGTAATGTTCTATGATCACGTTTTAACATCGAATAACACGGAATCTCTCTAATATGATTTCTCTT
>NW_017100231.1:407359-408789 GCF_001263275.1 Habropoda laboriosa | reverse complement strand
GAGTGGGGGGGATTTATTTTAAAACACGAAGGTGGGACTCGTATCTCAATTTTGGAATGTTTACGCGCGAAGCTTAACATCGTTTTAATCGCTTCTTTTTTTCTTCTGTTTTTCCCCCCTTTAGGCAAAATCCCCACTTCTTTTTATCGTCGATGATAGTTCTGTCATTTTGATTTTGAAATTCGCATCGATGCAATTTACAACGATCTACTTGCGGAGCAGCGTGGAAAATTATAACGTTCATTATAATATCTGGGAGTATCGTAGCGTTTTAATATATTATTATCGTTTCGTTGATCCACCAATATGCTCTCTCACGATCGATAAAATCTGTCTGACTAGCGATAACAATGTTCTATCTGAAGAGATGAGAAATGCCAATGCGTTTGATTGAACTTTTTCCTTATGCAAACTGAATTGACTACGGCTTTCGATTTCGTAAAAACGAACAAACTTCCAAATGACACACACAGAGTCTCTTCTTAACCGTTCCTATTTATCTCTCGTCTTTTCGGCGAAAGACTTGCTCCCCTCTTCCTCCTCCTCTTTCCCCGTTTCGTCATCAGTGTAGCAAAACAGTATACACGCGCTCGGTGTGTGTGTATACACTTGTGAACGCAAAGGAACGAACATTTCAGATACTCGAGCCCTGAGCAGAGTGACACGTTCGTTTCGGAGTGTTCCGACGATTTCAAGTAACCAACAATCAACCTCTCAACGGTGTCTCGATTTTCGCGTTACGCAATGAAAACCTGTAATCAGCTCATTTTACGTGAAAATAAGGTTATGGAGGATCATTCAGGATCTCCTACGACACACAATTCACGTTTGTAACACGTGTCCAACTATACAATAGTTTCGTAGCTTCCTCGGTCATGATGCCACGGATGATGTTAATGCGAATGAAGGAATCAAAACGATTTTGTACGTTGTTGTACAATGGTATGATAACGGTATGCGCGCGCGCGAAATTCGTCGAAAAAACGCGTGTACAAATAAACCTATGATTTGATTCTTATCCGCTAGAAATTTTGATATGATAAGTGTGTGTAAGTTTATACCATTTTATTTTCATTTTTAAGTTTTATCATCTTTTTTCGTTTAAACAGCAAATAGAGTCAGGCGTATAGTTTTTATATATAATACACTATTACAGTTTCTTTTTTTTCCCTCGTTTGTTTAATTTAATCCCTCACCTCGTGATCTCTCTCGGAATTTCCATGGCGCTTATTTTTAATTCGTTTTCTTTTTTCTTTCCACTCGTTACACAGCTTCTCTCGCGTGGTGGTACAGGGTACTACACACACGTGTGTTTCTTTCTCTCTCTTTCTCTCCCTCTCTCTCATTCTCATTGCGTTCGGTGTGTGAGATCATCTTCGTAAGGTACGACGAACGGAAGCAAGAACAACAGATATCGATTATTTAGACAC
>NW_017100231.1:405441-407301 GCF_001263275.1 Habropoda laboriosa | reverse complement strand
TTTCGAAAAAAATAAAAAAAAAAATAAAGGGTGATTTCGTCGTCGACGAAAGTGCCCTTCCTACTTTGGGGCACTTTTCTTTCTTCCTTTTGTTTTATACAAAGAATATATTCGCGCTTGAATTTCATCGTGTCACACAACATTCAAAATAACTCTTACGATAAGACGAGGTAAAATTTCGATTTTATCTAACGAAGGAAAGTTTAGTTCTACTAACTTCAACGACAGAGCTTCATTTTGTTTTTCCTCTTCTTCTTTTTTTTTTTCTTTCGCATTCATTTCATGTTTTGAACAACACGCTTCGTTTCTTCTATTTCTTTAGCGAGACTTTAAAGTAATATTGTAACGTCAAAGGAACTGTACAACAAGCTTATTACAGAGCAATTTCTTTCTTTCTTGCTTTTCCGTCTTGTATAGCAACGTGACTTCGATCTCGCGACCGAATAATGAACGAGAATCGATTCGTCTGGTCGAATTACGACGAACGATTATCGTTATTATTTCGGTTCGATAATCGATCGTCAACTAAATGCACGAAGATTGCAATTACGATTCTCTCATCGTGCTTTCCTCTGATAGTTCACATTCGTTCATATGCGTGTGTCTGTGATGTGTTTATTCGCAACTTTGCAAAACTTACTCGCTAAACAATTTGTTACTTTTATAAACAGCATCCATATAAGATAATCTACGTCTTAATAGTATTTGTTTAAAAAAAAAAAAAAAATACGAAGAAAAAAGGGAATCGAAAAGGAAATATGAACAAAAACGAAGGCAGCGATATCTCGATTGTTAAATAGATCGCAAAATCAAAGGTAATAAAATGCTAAATCATAGTTGTTAGCTATCCCCATAAACCCATTTTATTCATATCTGCGTGCACCAGACGCACCAATTCCTTCAACGATTATTTTCCTTTGCAAAAAAAAAAAAATGTACGATTATTTTCGACACATTTATATTAATTAATTTTTGCAAATATGCACGAAGATAATATTGTTTTCGATAACATTATTTTTTTAATATCATAATTTATCTTTATAAATCTCCTCTTAAAATCGCCTATCTTGAATTTTTCAATGTTACCGTTCAACAGCATGATAAAAATTTTGCAAGATTCGAAAGCAAATGGTAGGAAACATTTCGAATTCACAACAATTGGGTCCATTTTCTTTTTTTTTTTTCAATAATTTTCTTTCCCAAAAACACTTATTATAATCAATCATCGAGAAACACATACGCGAATTTCGATATTTATATGATACACAGGTTTATGAGTCAAGCAGATGCGGACAAGACTCGAACGTGCAAAAAACGCATTTGTCCGTCGATGTTCCGACTTGTTATGCATTGGTAAAGGTCATAGTACATTATACAGTAGTATAGTTGAGTATAGAATAGGCTACAACTTATAGTAAAATGGTTTGGTTGGACGTAACTATAATCAATACCCGCGATATTGGTTATTTCTCTCCGCCTATAATGTCAAATGGATCGTTTCGGTCTATGAATGACTTTTCCTAGGCCCGATCGATTAAAAATGGACGGGTGGAAACAGAACAAAGAAGGTGAAGTAGGGGGGTGAAACAGAATGGACAATAAGGATAAGATGAACTTATAGGGAGTAGGGGAAGGAAATAAACGGAGGGTTGGAAAAGAAGGAGCTAACAGGAGATATATTTGAGTTTTTATTTAATCATAACTACCATTAGAGATCCAATGTTCTTTTTTCCCTCTGTAATCTTATTCCAGAATACTAAACTCTCGAAGTGGCGTCATAATATTACTTTAAATTCATGATAATAAAGTCTATTCCTGTCGTATGAGAGTTTAACGTCTGCGTGTCAACATGTCTCATAC
>NW_017100231.1:387148-405425 GCF_001263275.1 Habropoda laboriosa | reverse complement strand
ATATTCACTACCTGCATATCACAACATAAATTTATCTCTCACTCTCTCTCTCTCTTGCTCTCTTTCGCTCGATTTCTCTTTCTCTCTCTTATTTCGCCGACCTTTCAAACGCGACAAACATTCATTCATACACAAACACACACGCGGATCCCATCTACAATAATAATTACTATTTAACGCTGCAGTATAGTCGGATAGTGGTTGAGTTTCTAAGCATCGTGTAGCGCCGTTCAAGAGAGCGTACCTCTTTCACTCGCTCCCCTTTCTTCTTCTCGAGAGGCTCTCTACGACCTAATCTCTTTTGACGAAAATTTATCTTACTAGAATTATCTCATTTGTTTCTTTTCAAGTAAGTCGTGTAATTAACAGGAGACCGCGTCTGCTTAACGAACCAATCCGAGCTGGCTGGTCGATGTCCCTCGAGACGCGTAACTTCCTCTCGATTTCTGGACCGTGGAGAGTCGAACGGCGTCTCGACGTTACGCGTCCCGATGTCCATAGATCTGAACAAAGTCGTTGGTATTCTTAAAAACGAGCTCAACCACGATCTCCTGTCGTTAAATGGGTTATAAATAGCTTTTTTCTAGTGTGAGAACACTGATCAAGTACATGGTACTAGCGAACAAAACGGGGAAACATATCTTGTATGCGTGTATTATGTGATTTGGCTCTGATCATGGGTTACATCGTCAAAATTTCCACGCGACATTACAACAGACATACATAGATCCTGCTTTAAAATTTTCTTCTAGAATTCTATTGTTTTTTTCATTCACGAGAGGATGACGACGACGACGACGACGACGACGACGACGACGACGACGATGTTGTTTGAAATTTGTTCACCTGGGACAGTGGCGCCCAACGTTATTTTGTCGTTTTATTTAACGTGCGACGCGGCCGAACACCAACATAAATCTTCCATTTCTTTTCTTTTTCTTGTTTCGTATGAATTTATACTATGCGAATTGGCGACAAGGGTGCGACAACTTCATTTTGCTACACTGCTCACGAGGCTCAGCCACTAACAATGATACACCAGCATCGAAACCTTAGAAACCATGGCTCAGCTTGAAGAACGTGGGAGCTGGCTCTCGCATAGAACGACCTCAAAATATATCCAGGGCAGCCGACGTTTTCTTTAAAGTATGCAACAGGAAGCTGAGCAGCAACTACTCCCGCCGCCTTTACTCTTTTGCCTCTGATCTGTAACATAGAATCAATGGTTTTATTCAATCAATTCTAAGATCATACGAATATTTACAATAACAAAGATCCATGAAGTCAAAATTTACTACAAAAAAAAAAAAAAAAAAAAAAAAACAAACATATTGTGCAATTCTGTGTATTCCTCTCTATCGATTCAAATGTAACGAATAAAAATGTAAAATGTAAGAAGAAATGACAAGCACGCGAGTGTACTATATTTAATCCTGGTGTTACGCAGCGTGACGTACGCGTTTGTCATTTCTAACTAAATGCAATGTTTCCGTTGCCGGCGAGCAGTCATTCTTTTCCGCGTGCACGAAAGGACCGTTGTCCTCGACTTCCGCCATCGGACCGTAAATCTAGACACGCATTTCCCTTCCCTCACTCTCTGTATTTTCGTTTCTCGAGGAAGGAAACAGGATAAGAATCGTCGCGAGTTGTCGTGCCTACCGAGCATAGAGGATATTTGTCAGCAACAATAACAAAGGCAATATCTCGAAGTAAACAATAATTAAATACCGTGAGTTCTGCCACGTGATTTCTTTACCACGATTACGGTGTGATTCGAGGCCAGGAACAAGGACTGTGGTGTATTGCATAGACGTGATCTTGGACGCTTTGGAATTTAGGATACATTGAATTTTTTTTCAAAGGTTTTGCTTATCTGTATTCAGGGTAAGTATATACTGTCGGGCTGGATGTACATGTATTCACCGTTAGGCAGGAGACCTGTAATTAGGAAAAATGTGATCGGGAATTTTAGGTTAGGTTGGTTTTATATTACGAATTATACAGTGATTGTATAAAAGAATTTTTTTTTAGATTGTAGGAATAGATATTTTGTTATAATTTCACAATTATCTGAATGTATAATTTACATCACTCCCCAATCTTATCCAAAATGAATCAACGTCAATTATATAACAACTACTTTACCGTAACAGTTCAGAGTAAATATCGACACGGTCTAACGATGAACTCCCGAAATCGATTTTACCGACTGAGAGGAACCGTGATTATCCGATTCTTGAACTAAATAGTCACGCATCTTTTTCTTACATAACACACGTTGCTGCCTAATTATTCATCGACGATGACTGCTGCAAAAGTGGTTTTAAAATACGTGGACACGAAGTGATGTATATGCAATAAGGAGGAATAAGATGAAAGTACAAATTTGCATGGGAGGTTATGGGGAACGAGATATATCGATGTTATCTCGAGTGCACATCCGATATATAGAGGTAACAGGATTAACGAGCCCGCTCGGGGGAAAGAAAAACAATGTATTCGAGAGTGTGCAAACAGGCGCTGCATGTTTATTCCGCGAGGCACGTGAGCCGTGTATAATAAAATAAAGTATCCGTGCACACGTTCACGGTTGTTCTTTAACCCTCGTGTCCGGCTCGCTTCGAACCGTCTGCGGCGCTGTTATACAGGGTGAGTCACGGGAAACGGAAATTCCGAGAAATATGCACTACAGTTTAAAGAGTTTGGATTCACTGCGCGTCGCAAGGAACCGCAAGAATTTCTTCGGGGGAAAGTTAAAGAAACAACGAATGAATAGAAAAATTACTAGGTGATCGATTGGCAAGAGGTTAGATATCGATACGACTAGACGAGCGATTGTAAACTTTTTTGGACGACAGCGTGTATATACCCGAAGCGGAATATCAAGGGGAGTAATAACATTGTTTAAAAGGTCAAATGTGACGGTACGATAAATTACTCTTTGACATAATTTTCCAAGGTCGTTTGAAGGTCATTGGTTCTCGTTATAAAAGTACGCGCAACAAATAATACACGGTGGTCGTGAAACAAGAATTTAAGTGACCTTCAAACCACCTTGAAAATTTTCAACAATAATTTGCTACCGTTGCGTTTATACAGTGTCCTTTTTTTCCAGTATTCATTTTTTTGTTTTGAAATTTAACAGAAATGCTTAAGTGTGCACACTTACTAACGGACTCACCCTGTATGCGCGATGAAAATCGCGAGGCTGTTAGATATTTTCTGAGATAATGAACAATATTGCGTGTAACAATGGAAACGCACCGTGTAACCGTGAATGGTTGCAAACACAACACAATTGTATAATATATTATAATACCGGTCAAAGTAACGTGGATACTCTTGATTAATTAGCTGGAGGAGCATTTGTTGCATGGATGGATGTATGTACTAGAAGTTGCTTGTTGTTTTTGTTAATCGTACCGACTGGTGTGTATAGTGCGTTAATTGCGTGGCTCGCAAAGTGCAATATGTTTCAAAGTAAGGTTGTACTAGTATCAGAAAGTTACGGGTGTTTGGAAGTGCAGCGAATGGTAACCAGAAATTTTGCTCTATTCACTGTGCAAAATCAAATAAATAATTAACATATGTGATGAAGTAGCAAAAATGTTTCCAAATTTTCAAGAAACGTCTACAAAGTACACTTCACATGCTCGAGGTCGAAACGACGTATAGCCATCCCCACCAGTCATGTTCTTTCAAGATCATCATTCGCTGGTCCGAGGATTAAACCACGTTGCAATTTTGCTTGCAGCACAGTCTCTCTCTTTCATGCTCTCGTCTCTCCTCTCCTTTCATTCTCTCTTCCTTTCTCCTCTCATTCTCCCTCTTTCCTTCCTCTCTTTCTTTCTCTCTTCCCTCCCTCTCTCTTTCTCACCCCATACCCCCATCACTCCCTCATCCCCACAGACTTGAAACTTTATCTTTTATTTTCCTACCGGACAATGTAAATGCGCAGCATTTCGATGATTTACCTTGAGAATTAGGCTCGGGAAGATTTTCTCGTGGGACCAGATGCATCACCGTGGTTTTCCCGAAAGGAAGCCCAAGAGCACCGAGCGTGACATTGCTGTGCAGAAAACGGCCCTGGTAGATTAACCGCAGGATCTCCGCTTTAGCGACTGCTTCTTCCGCCCAGTCTGAAAAGACAAAGAGCGAGGAGAGCCTCGTATCAGACTACACACACACACATACACGTCCTTGCCTCGAACATTTTCCGAGTTTTCTCCACCGCCGACTACCGAGACGCCGGAGCACAACACAACCACGACGGCGACGACGATAACGAGCTTGAGAAAAAAAAAAAGAAGCGGCGCCCGCTGGCCCGGAAAACGCGCGGATGCCTTCGCGTTGATAATTTCATCAGCCCTCTTTCCCGGGCACACGTTCCGTGAACGTGAAACCTTTGGCCCCGTCCTTCTTTTTTAAATCTCGTCGTCGTCACCGTCTGGATTTAGTTGTCGACGGTGTAAAGAAGGCACAGAACACCGAGCACAGGGATTTCGAGTGGATTTTATTGTGGATATGAAAGGTAAGAAGGTTGCGCACGATGTAATGTGTTTCTCGAAGGTGTACACGCCGGAGTGGAGATACAAGAGGAGAAAATCATTCCTGTATGGAATTATGTGTTTCTTCTAGGTTATATACGAGGTGGTTAAAGTCACAGTGGCGTAAGTCACAATTTTCTCATTCTGAGAAACAGAGAATGTTATTAGAAATGATCGAATAAATTCCACAGCATCAACATTTCCTACTTTATCACACAATGGTAACTTACCTTCACACTTGGCTTATTCAACAGTTTCGCACGAGTAAGTTGCGTTTCAGCACTTACGTCGAAATTTTCGGAAATATGACTTACGCCGTTATGACTTCAACTATGTACCTCCATGTGGTAACATAAAGATGAGATATGAATTAAAAGTAGAAACAATAGTTACGCGCGTTTAAATTTTTTGATTTTATCCATGTTCGTTTTTCAATGAATTAATTGTTCTCCATTTTTCAAATTGTACATTCAATAAAACACGATACATTTTTTTTTATCGCAGAATGTTTCGATACTTCGTTTTTATATGACGCGCGTTAATACGAATTATTTTCTACCGTTTGTAATATACATAATTCAATGCTCGTAATTTATCGTGAAGAATAGATAACACGACAAAACACATTGCGGTACGAAACAAATATGCAAATATGTGTTATACGTACGCAACCATGAATACTAATTATGAGGTATCAGATGAAGTCACACGGGACTGAATTATCACGGATTGTGTTGAAGAGAAAAAGCGACTGTTCGTGAGAAGATTACGGTAATTACAACGCAATCCGACGTATACCGAGTATCCCGGGTGCAGTTAGTTACCGAATTTCTCGAAAACGGCAACGAAAGTTAATAGGATCGTTCTATCAACGTTACAACTTCTCTTTCCCGTGTCTTTAAAACCAGCCAGAGCAATTCCGACGCGACAATTCGAGATAGCAGAAGATACGGTCGGTGAATGCATTTCAATATTAAACAGGTTACTTTCTTAAGCATCGCTGTGTGATTTGCATCGAAACACTCTGCTTTAAAAGAATGGAAGCTTTGCGTGCTCGCGATTCGCCTTTTGCAGTATTTAAAGCTTCGGGGGACAGAGAAGCAGTTTGTACTGCTAGTACGAGATTTCTTTTTCTTTCGAACTACGAAAAACCAAGGCTAGTATCTATGTGTTAAAAAGTCGTACAAAATTAAAGTAGAATGAAAGAGAGAAAAAAAAATTGGATCATCTTTATTATTACTTTATTAATCTTATTTTATTACATATAATTAATTTCAAAAGATATTGAGAAAAAAGATTTCCAATAAACGAACACAACACGCGACACATATACGCCATCTTTTCTTAGAATATCCAGAATAATGATCATGACGCAACGAACAATTTATTCATATTCCTGAAATTTCCCTTGCCATTCTTTTCTCTCTGTCCCAGCACAATTTTCACTCGGAGACCACGTCGTCGCACGATAAATCATGCTTACAAGTTTCTCAAGGCGTTTCGAAATTTTTAACCTCGCTCGTTTCACAATTTCGCGTTACGCGGCGTGTCTAATTGAATTGTACACTACGTGCTCTGCTGATATATCTCACCGATAGGCGGCGATGTTTCACGGCCTATATATTTCCGCGGGTATTTTCAATTCCGGCACTTTCATGCTCCGCGTAGCTCGACAGTGACGAACGACGAAAATACAAGCGTGAAGCAACACCGTTATAGACAGGACGAACGATAAACTGCGTTTAATTTATCGATAGAAAGATACGTTTCTCGTCTAATATATCACGTGAGCTGCGCACCGGTCTATACGGATGTTGTGCGGATAATTGTGCGAGCGAGCCTTGACAAACGCGACACTTCCATCGAGTTTCTCGATGATAAGGGAATTTCGATGACACACCACGTCGAGGGAAATTTCGAGTGATAGATTAACGCGACAGGACGCTTAATCGGACTGTCTTGTGTTCATTGTTCTCTCTCTGACTATCTCGTGAATACACTATATGACAGTTGACACATACTGACTTTCGTGAATCTCATTTTACTTTCAAAACATTTTGTTCCCTTTTTTCTTTCTTTTTTTAATGGAATAAATAGCGTGCAGTTGGTTAGGGATACGAGTGTAGAGTTCGTTTTTCTTTTTTTTTTTGGGTTATGTTCGAAATGAAATCCAATAGTAACCTACCTTCCGGCCAGTTTTCAAACACATGGTGCGCTATGTCCCCCGCAGAGTCGCTTGGACTGAATAGGAACTCTTTTGTCTTACCGCTGACAAGAATGAGGCGTAGATTTATCTGTAAAATAGAACAAAAACCGAGTGATCATTAATATCTGTCTTTTTTCATCGTGTGCTATTTATAATATTCTCGTAGAGTGAATCGTTTAGTACGTCTAACCTAACCTAAAACCAACACGTTATACATCATAGAAAAGTAAGCACTTCAGTGAGCGAACATTAAGACGAGAATAAATCTCTATGTGCAATTCATCCAAACAATTCCATTAACCTATCAATCTGTTCGTTTGCAAAACACTCAAATCTTCATGTCACTGTCCAGTTAACGTTAAAACATACGAGGGAGAGCAATTCTTCGCCTCTGGCTGCAATATTGACTTACAAAATGAACCCGGACAAAAGCGACAGCAGCGACTATAGATCACATCTGTAGCACCCTCTGCGCCCTCTCGCACCAGTACACGTGTCGTAATTCCCGTTCGTTTAAACCCTCTGCCCTTAATCTTCATTTCCTCACTGTGAACACTTTGAATCGCAAATGTCGCGCCCCTCTGTGGCGTATCTCTCTTACGTCAAGGGTCCACGAAACAGGCCGCCTCACGATACACGCGGTTGCAAGGATAAAGAAGAAAGAAGAGAGGGGACACGCAGAGGGAACGTTGAAAAAAGGCTCGTGACGGGGAACCTCGGGCGGAAAGGGCCACGAATGGTATTTACAGTTCACGGTGTATGTACATATATGGTCCGCTTCTTATCTATCTTTACGTAGGGACACGTATGAAAGGGAATTAGTCCCGACTTTGTCCTAAACCCTTGAGCCTGACTTTTGCGTTTCGGTCACGTAGCCGCGCCACCAATCGGTAAACACGTCGAAAAGCGAAATTTTTCTCTGGCTGGTAAGTTTCGTGTTACGAGCGCGTTGATACATTTATCTTGTGTGGCAAATAGCCGACGGTGTTGCAACTTTTAGAAATACACGCTGGATGGCGTGACATTGGTTAAATTTACTTTAGATAGCTTATGGAACGGAATAAAGAAAATGAATTCCAGTTTTCTTGGTTACGGGTGGTTTTCCAAATTGTTCAAATAGTGGATAACCACTTTACACGATCATTATTTTTCTTTCTCTTGTGAAAGGTAACAAATTTTACGTGACAGAATAATCAATTACTTTTACGACCATTTACTATTTTCCACGACACGCGAAGAGAATTCATTTCGTTCTTCCGCCCAATGATTAATTTATAACGTATCAACGACGAGCGAAGCATTGTAATCAATCTCCCCATTGAACCACTTAAAAACTTCCATTCGAAAGAGCATATTTCACGTCGTTCGCAAAAAAATCGCCAACGTATGTCCATAAATTCTGCATCCAGACGAGCCAAGATTCTCCCTAACGAGACTTCAATTGGCGTCGCTCTAAGCGCATCACCGACCACGTTTCGTTCGCGCGACGACGAGGACAATTAAGACCGTATTAATCGTCTCGGTTTCTCCGTTTTTCTCTCTCTCTCTCTATCCCTCTCTTTTCCTCTCTCCATTTCAACGGCCGACGAATTACGGTCAGTGGCCGTTCCACGGCGAACGCAAATTCAATTACCGTCTCGCGCGAAGACCGGCCAACATAAATAATTACCGACGAAGCCAGACTCGCGGTCGTCCTATGAGAGGAAGAGAGACGGATAGTGAGAGGGAGAGAGAGAGGAGGGGATGTAGCTCGTGACCCCTCGCGGTTCCTGCGGTCGCAAGAATCCGCTGCTCGAGTTGCTACGGCATAAATCATTGTCGCCTGGCCGCGAATAATCGCACGCTGGCACGTAAGCCTTCCAGAGCTGTGCCCTTGCGACTACGCCCTTGCTCCCGCTGCCGTCCAACCTGACGCGGGAATTTTTGAATTTATCCGCGCTTCTGATCGATCTATTTATAATGACGGTGACCTTAACAGTCTTTATATAAATAGAATAGAAGGGTGAAATTAGATAATACCTAATAGGATTGTTATTCGTTACTGCTATTTTCGATTAATCACCACAATTTTTCGTACTTAAAAAATAGTACTTGATTTTTAAAATTTATATTTATCATGTTTGTGCAGTCTTTTTTTTTTTAAATAAAAAAGTCGAGTTGTGGTAAAGAAATGTAATAATTTTTTCTTCTGTGTTTCCTGAAATCTTATTTAGGTTATGTCTACGAGATATTTTTACATTAAACGACTGATACAGTTAACAATGAAAATGGAACTTGAACGATCTGTTGAAATAACTTTTTTTCGTTTAGTATCTGGAAAAAATTTATTCCAAGAAAGTCTTAACTTCTCCGAGGCTTATTATCAGCGCGGAAAAAGTAGGGATCGATTCTGAAACATCGATCCTTATGCGGACTTACCGCTGATGCATTCGTTGTTCTGACATAACGATACTTCACCCAACATTATTTGAACGTTTCTACTAGAAATGTGTTCTTTTGCAATAATGCTCCATGGTATTCTATTTTTAGTACCCCTTTTCTTTACAATACGCTCTTTTGTGCGCGTTACTCTATCGCGTTCTACCGTTCTCTTTTAAGTTTTTCATGTTTCTTATTCCATTGCAGTAATGAGCATTCAATGCAACTCGAAGATTTGAAATTGTACCTGGAATGTTCCAACTGCACATAATAGAAACTTAATAGCCATTTTTGTGAAATCGAATAGAATGCAGTTTTAAGAAGTGACAAAGAATAATAAAAAGTATTTAACGCGCAACGTCAACAACTTTTAAAACTTCAATTATTAAGAAAAACAAAAAAATTGATTTCTGAACACATCACTTAAATCACGACAAATCGGGGTTACCCCCGAGAGGGTTGGTGAATTTCCACCAGGGTGTAATAGGAAATTAATTAGCGGCGGCGAGTCGTAAAACTGGCTTCGGGCCGTACAGCCATAAACAGAATTTAATGCTATGCAAAACTCCGCTGTGGCACGCGCTAATGCCGTTAGTTCGTACTTTATAATTAATCCGTACGAAAAGGGACCCCGTAGCTAACGATAGACCGGGCAAATATTTTCAGCGACGCATCGTGTTCGACCCGTTCTGCACAAAAGCCTGTCCCACGCGACACGTCGAAACACGTGCACTGCTTCCACTTTCCCCTCTACCATCATTCTGTTGTTCCTGGTTCAACTACAGACAAGAATATAGAGGGTAACAAACTTGGCTGCTGCACCTGTGTTCAAGATTTTCGTCCAAGAGAGATGATCAAGAATGTAAAACATTCAAAAAATTATGATTTTTTAAAAATTAATATTTCTTCGAAGAAAATAAACTAGAAAAAGAAATTTCGATAAAAAGTTTCGAAGATCAATATTTTTTTCTCAGGAAAATAAAATAAAACAAGACGACAAAATATGAACTTTTTCTGACACACAGAAAAATACAACAGAATACGAGAAATAGTAAGAATTGTATTGCAAGAAATTTCATATCTCTAAGTCTTTTCTTTTCTTCAAAAAAAAAAATTCTCAAAGAAAACGTCTAGACCAGCATCTCTCCTTAAACCCGCCTACGCGATGGACGCCGTGGTAGACAGATGACGACGAGGAGGCACAAGCAGGTCGGTTTAAAGGGTTGGAAGCTGCGAGATTTTTCGGGGTGAAGCGTGGGTAATGGAAACTTCAAAGGGATTTATTCATGCGGTAGCATTCGATACTCGGTTTTTTGCCGCGCGCACACGTTCGCTGTGCACACACGGCGAGTGAGGAACAAGAGAGAGAAAGACAGGGTATGCTACCTGATGCGTCATCCACGACTGGATGCTTTTAAAAAGCCCCCGTGGGGGGAAAGCTGTTTCAGCTTGACAACACTTTCCGGCCTCCCGGGCTCCTCCGCGTGGAGAAGTTCAACCGCACGTTCAGTAACAATTAGTTCTCAAAGATAAAACGACCAGGGAGGTAGAGAGGGAGAACAGAGGGACGAAAGAGACGAACGAAGAGAGCGGTGGTAATGGTGGGGGGGAAAACGGCGGGGGGGGGGAGGGGGAAAAGAAGAGGGCGCTGAGTGTACGCCGATAGAGGACGACGTTAAATATGGACGTGTGTATACGATCTGTTAAGAAAAGACGAGCTGGTTAGGGCGAACGAGGCAGGAGATTAATAATAAAAACGGGAAATATCGACGGGTGTGTTGCACACGCGTGTGCACAGCCTGGCAGTCGTGCTGCTGTCACGACGGGTACGGCAGGAAAAGGGTGAAAGGGAAGAAGCCTTGCTCGACGCGGGAACGAGCGTTCTCGTAACGCAGTTGGATGGTTCGTAAAGTGACGCTTTGAGAAGTGCCGCTTCAAAAGGTGAATGCATAGAGAGCGGCGGCCTTCGCCATTGCACCGGCATGGTCCTTTCTTTATTTGCTCGACGAGTTTCGGGGGCTTTGAAGGAAAGAACCGAGACGCACCTCGCGCGCTCGACACTTCGTTTCTGCTTCTTCTTCTTCTGTTTCTTCTTCGTCGTCGTCTTTCTTTGGGTAATTATCGCGTTGCGATATGATATCTATGGAGAATAACGATTTATTTATTTATTTTTTTAACGATTGGTAAGAATGAGTACTTTCGTTGACGTTACAGTTTCTCTGGTTCAATTGCAATTTGTATTTCTTGAGTATTTTTAGGTTATGTTTTTACGATAGACGTATATTGAAAAGTGTAGAATGTTCCTACTTTTTGAAATCTGAATCACGTAAAAATACTGCCCTAGTATATTTTTCATTTGCATATTCATAAAAGTCCCTAAAACCTCGTTTAATGCACTATATGCGGGTGTACGTACTTATTCATATTTCTTTGCGAGATAGAAGTTAATTAACATACTAGTATGGCTATTCATTTAGATTACCCATGCACTCCTGCTTTTTCTAGATGTCCGGTTTTTACTGGACCTTGACATGCGAACAAATTTCATAGCTGTTAAAAATTTACAAACATTTACATATCAGCATTTATTGCACGTTTTCTTATCTATTCTATTTAGAAAATTCCACGACATATCTCCAATTTCATATTATGCTTCCTGTATTAAAACTTCGATATGATAAATCATTTTAATCCTTCACTGACACCATAATACGCTCAATTTAAATGCATACATATTAACCAAACTAAATCTAATAAGACATCTTTCTATCTTTAAATATCAAGAATAAAAAAACAAGATAATCTTGAATATTTTAATTCACACAATTAATTCACACATTATCAATCTGAAAAAAAAAAAAAAAAAAAAAAAAAAAAAAAAAAAAAAAAAAAAAAAAAAAAAATTTAAAAAAAAAAAAAAAAAAAAAAAAAAAAACACGAATAAAGAAGAGAATTACATCGTTATCGCTAGATGTCTGTTAACTTCGTTTCGTGCCGGTCAGATTGGGAAGATATCCGCCGCAGATAAAACAGAAAACGAAATTACGACGGTAATGGAGTAGCGCGGGTCGCCGTGATTCAATGGAGAGACGACGCCGTCTCGCAGATTTCCCTCGGTTCCCTGAAATGCATATTGAAATCGTGTTGAATATAATTTCGACGAACGCGACTGCCGAAGCAATTTTGGAAAGAACCAGGCCACAGAGATATATACTTGTGCACAGAAATGAGATGGTAAGAAAAAAAAATCACGAAAAAGAAGACGAATGGAAAACAAGATGTAAAAAAAAAAAAAGAATAATGGACATTGTGTTATTACAGAATGTTTTCAGCGAATTACGGACGAATCCATTTTAAACCAATTTCGCTACTAATTAATGGACCAGCAGCAGCAGCAGCAGCAGCAGCACAAGCAGCTCGCCTGTGGCCATCGCTTGTAATAACAACGTGCCACTATTCCCGAGAGAACGATCGAACGTGGACCCATCGATCGTCACCGAGAACTCGTCGTCCGGAAACCAGACACGAGAACACCAATTTGTATTATGCATCGTGTCACGAGCACCGATTCCAACGATCGGCCCATCCTCTACTATCGGTAACATGGAAACCGGCTCTGTTTGCAGAAGCTGAATTTCGGAACACGGAATCCTAACAATCGAAAATTCTCACCGCTTCCCTGCGATCGCCTGCTGGCCAGTTAGCTTTCAATTGGTTACTGGAATCTGCGGAACATGATTTCCTTCAACGTGGAAATTGATTTTTTCGGGCGGACGGTATGAATAATTTACCCACGGATCGGAGAATTGAGATTGGTCGAGTGGTTTGATCGTTTTTATGAAATATGCAGAATTTTACGGGAGTTTTAGTAGGGTACACGAGCAGAACTTTTTCTGAATAAATATTTCCACGTATTCGTGATGTGGTGGTAATTGCGTTAATTTTAAAATTTCGTTGTGCTTTTCCTCGTTCCTTTCCCTTTATCCCCACCCCTCTCTCGTTGTATTTTTGTTCAGCTTTTTTTTTTTGGCACGCAGAAATGAATAAAGATGAAGCAATTTATTTTGGTTACGGTGGAAATTTAATTTATTTCTGATGAAAATCTAACGAAATGGAAAATAGGAATTTTCCCAGTGCGTGCATAATTTTTTTCATGTTTCAATGTTAGGGAATTATAGGAATTATAGGAACTATTAAAATTTCACATATAGAATCAACTTATCTTTCTTAATTAACAGGTTAACAATTCCCAAAATGCTTTGTTCAACCACCCCTGCCAGTCCGCAAGCTTTCAATTTTACTTGCGGTGTGTGCCCCCCCCCGTTAGTATTCAGTTTCACTCTAAGCGCAGAGAGCACACAATGCCCGCTCTTCTGCAAATTATTCGCGCGCGCTAGAAAAGCATTTCACCGTGTCAAATGCAACCAATGTCCACTCTATCCATTTCACGTCGATTCGAATTGTCGCGCGTGAAGCAGACGGCGAGTCTAACGAACTCGAACTAGCATTTTTTTCACGATCCAGTCCCTTCGATTTCTCTCTAAAATATTCAAAAGAATAAAAAAAAAATATAATAAAACATCTTTCGTTGTAAAACATCGAAACGTCGAAAACCACTCGAAATTCACGTGTCTCTTGTCCACCATGCCAAAAATAATATTACAATACACACGGGCGATGCATTTGGTTCCACTTTTATCGATAATACACACGGAGCAACGCTCAAGAGCGCGCGCGGCAAATGTGTCAAAAAGTGTCACATCCGTGGTACGCGACGTGAAATTCAGATTTTATAAAAAAAAATAAAAAGAGGAAAAAAAAAGGGCAGAGGCGAGAGAAACGATTCGAAATAGACAACGGGGCCACGGCAGAAATGTTCGTCTATTACGAACGGCGCGCTCGTATACACAAGCGTATACAACAATTTTTTTCCCCCTCAAAGCAGCGGAGATTATACACAAGCCCGCTACGAGGCGATACGCGCTTTGAAATATTATTTTCAATGGAATTCCTGTGTTCGCTTAGACGCCACCAGAGTCGCGATCTGCTTGATTAGGATCAAGGTTGCGAAAATCTAGCGGCACGCTTATCAATGCAGATAGGTTAAGTGTACTCGTTACACAGTTCGAGTGTTAAAGCACTCGTTAAGCGAACGTAACGAACACAGCGCGCGAGCCCAGCCGCGTGCTTCGTTATACACCTTTTCCATTCGCCTGCCGGTGAAAAGCGACGGAAATACGATGTTCTTCTCCCGCAACAAGGGCAAGATGTAAAGTGATGAGAAAAAAAATAATTGTGTATTCGCGATGACAACCTTCGTTATTGGAAATGACATTTCTTCTCAACGTTTTTATGACCTACGCTGCTGTAGTGCACCGCGCCGTCTTTCATTTGGTACGCTTTTTGAAATCTCTTTAGAAAGTAAGGTTAGGAAACGATGTTTTTAGTGTAACGTAATGCTACATCCTTTAGAATCTACTAATCACATTTTCATTTATTAATCAACCAATAATTTGAAAATTATTGTTCAAATGTTCGTTACACTCCAAACCTCACAACTGATACTTTCTGTTACGTAAATGTTCCGTCATGTACTCTTCCTTAGTACACAAAAAATAATACAAAAAGTGCCCTTAGTTTCACTGCCATTATATTTTTACCTTTTGCTTTTTACTAGCTATTAACATTCAGGAATACATCAACAGGTAAGGCCACGTGCATAAGCATTCTCCTTTCTCCTACGTTTGAAAGTTGACAGCTCACTAGGTTCTACTAACTGTATCACACAAATTAAACCACAAATTGAACTACTTTTAACGAATGTAATACTATATAAAAATAGTATCTTCTTTTTTTTATCAATAATTTTCATTTTACACAATATTAGACTCAAGATGCATCTTGTATTAAAAGAAAATTAGTGTAACTGTCGAACGGTAGAGGGCAGGAGAGTAACCGGTGGTTCACTAGGAACTCAAAAATTTCCTTTATTGACCGACAAACGGTACTCCAGGTCTTGTCGCGCAAAAGATCACCCTATTTAGTCGAGCAGACGTAGGCGTAACCTGGCTAGAGCCGAGAGGCTCGTATTTCATCGTCTTTCTACTTCTCGGTGAAAAAACACTGAAGGTCCGGGGATCGGTTGTAAGTCGATACCAATCGTTTTTTGTTTCTCTCGAATACATTCGACATCTGTTCAAAGTCACTTTCAAAACACTCGTGCATCCTTGGTGCCCCGCTAAGCTAATTATGGCGTGGAGCATAATGAATCCATTAAGACGTTTATCCATTAAACAAATACGCGTGAAATAATCCCTTGCTGAGTTATAGGGGAAAGAATACCTTCCGACCCACGTGTTACGGTGATCGAACATTAAAATTAGACTGTTGGTTGTGTTGTGTTTTTCTAGTGGAAAAGGATCATCATATATCATGTTCATGAAATACGAGTTTCTCATTTCTCTCGATTTACAGAACATCTTTTGCACATGATTTTTCAAATAAAATTTTTTGCGTAATACGTGAAAATCTCTCTTTTCAAATATACCCGAGGAATTTGTGTTGCCGCTTGAAAAACGTTATCCTTTGAAAACTTGCCTTCAAGGTAAAAATAGCTAACTAACAAGTAGCAGTAATTACAATCATTCGTTATTCCTTTGAATGGGTTAAAGAAGTGACTTTTGTGTGTATAGCAAAAGCTGTTAATAATTTCAAGGCAACAAAGCTCTGATTCACGACGAGCGAACTCGTTCCGTCATTTTGGAATCCGGCGCGTGAAGGCTATGGTTTATTATGGTCATGTTAGAACGGCGAATCTAAGAAATACGTCTTTAAAATTCTAGGTCAGAGTTGCACTCGTGCAAAGCGTTACACTTGAGAGTGGCTCGAGTGTAAAACGTCCATGCAAGAATGAGCCTCGCTCTTGTGTCGCCACTATGTAGGCGACACTATTTCGCTCGGCGAGTTCAGATATCGTTTTTCATCGCATCTCGCGGACGGCGTTGCTGCGATGTTGCCATCGTGCTGCTGACGCGCTGACATTCAAGGCTCGAGACGTGCTCTCTCGAGCCTCTCTGACCATTTCGGATCGACAAGTTGCAGAAAATGTCGAGTAACGTCGTTGACAATTTGCTTGTCAATTCTTATTTTTTTACTTTTTTTACGAAATAGCAAGAATGGAATAGACGATAATTTACAGAGATCGTGTAGCTTACATTTCGCCGCGGGATTTTTAAGGTTAGGAAACCTTCCTATGATGTCCGTTACAGCTTAAATATATTACTAAGGACATTTACATATACTTTTTACGATTAATTCCGTTTTTTTACAATTTTTTAGTACAGTGAAAGTATTATAATAATCACACCATGTTTGTTACGTAACATCAAACGAGGAATATGTTTGAATGTTATACTAATAATAGAAGAAGGACGTACATGAAAATGAAGCTTGCTGTTTGGAAGTGTGATGAACTGAAATTGACAATTGCAGTTGATAGCTAGTAGAATGTATTTTAGCAGAATTATATGATTGGTATGAATTGTATTGAATAGATATATATATATAATGGTATAGTGATTGTTGCTTGTGACCATTAGAATCTATTGAACTAACGTATATTACATATCTGTTTTATTTTTTCCTTTTTTTTCCTTCTAAGTATGCGTCTCATTTGGCTTTCACTGCTTTCACTTGGAGGAGAAAGGACCGATCTATCATCGAAAGAAGGTACTTAGACGGTAGAACGATGAATCGACAAATTTCTTGCGAGTTTTTACCTGACGAATATTATTGGCAACAAGAGCAGGTATAAATACGCCCAGAGAGAGAGAGAGATTGCTATACGTTTCTGTATAGAGAGTGAAATCCGTGTACTCGTATTTCTAATGACTCATAATGTTAAAAGTGGAGTAGATCGTTTGGATCTTGACTCGACTAATGACAGTCATACTTATGAGAAATTATGTATAGCTTTAAAGAGTAATATCTGGGAGATTAGACTGTGATTATCTTTCATGTTGTAACATATTCTGCGATTAATAATCTACGTGTTACACACCGAGGTTTTAATAATTTCACATCGAATTACATATTTCTTTCAAAAGTGAACATTAATTTTTGCAAAATAATTTTCAACAAAATCTACCAGCTTTATTTCATCGAATAAAACACTTTACGATATCCCCCCTTTGGTAAAGTAATATTTCAAAAATAATTTCAGGGAACATACTTTTTTCTCTAGAACATAAAATATCAGGCTTATCACACAGATAACAGTTATATAATCAGCCAGGGGTAAATTGCGTTTCCGTTGGTACCCGGGTCTCAATATTTGCAGCAATTATCTTCGTGCAAATATATATCCCGGCAAATACACGCCAAATGATGAAATAAACCGCACTTCTAATATTTAATAACAAGTTCACTCTCGACACAACTCCAACGTTAACAAAAATCAACAGCTAAATCGTGCGAATTAATATACGTCAAATGAATCGAATAAATTTCGAATAAACTGAAATCTCTTTAATATTATATCCATCTGTGGAATATGAATAAACATCGAAATGTGTACACCGTCTACACACTGTATCGAGAATAAAGTTATTAATTTAAAGTACGAAACCAAGAATTCATTACTCTCTCGTTTCTTCTCCTTGGGTGAGACGTTGCGCGCTATAGTCTCGCTATAGTCGCGCTACAGTCTCGCTCTATAGTTGCAACGAGGGTTGTAAGAAGCAAATCCAGATGTCAGATATCAGAATACGGAATGGAAAAGCGGTTCGCTAGGGCTTACGAGAAACTAATCGAGACACCGTTGTTCCGAAACGTGTTAGATCGGCCAGCGGGAAAAGATTAAAAGCAACAATTTGAATAAGAAGCTTAACGCGCCCGGCACAATAGTAATTCCGTGCAATTTACATACTTAAGAGCCGGCTGAAACAGGTCACCGCGTCATTACGTAAATACTCGAGAAAGAGGGTGTTTCACGCGGAAATAGGTAGTAGCGTGTCGTTTCGCGTGTGCACGTCTAACCTACGAGACACACGTAGTGTGGATAGAATACACATCCGAGTGCATAACAATTCTGATCCGTTTTCGAAAA
>NW_017100231.1:386176-386759 GCF_001263275.1 Habropoda laboriosa | reverse complement strand
AGGAGAGATATATATCGAGACTCGTTTGTATATGTGTATTTTATGGCAGTTACGTTTACACGCTTAGGTGATTGGGTGTTCTTTACTGTAAATATAGATTTATTTATCTTACAAGAGCGAAAAGATTAGGAGTGTATTCTTTAGCGAACCGTGTACTACTGCTTGTTACATGTGTACCATTAAATATTATTTATTTGTAAAATGGTGTTCTAATGGCCACAAAATAATAAGGTAAACTTCTAAATATCTTGTGGTTCGGGTACATTTTTGAAGTGCAATAAAACGTGGTTCAAGTTTGACGACGTAAAAGAATTATTCAATCCTACAATAACTCCTGATACATGGCAACCGGTATACATCAACGAGTTAACCTAAAATTATCAAACAATATCCTTACGAGAGGTGTCTATCCTAAGCGAAACAGAGTAAAAATAAAGTAAAGTCCTCACAATGTTCTATAAGCACTTCCATTCCCTCATAATAACACCTCGAAGTTCTTTAAAACACCTTTAAATAACACTCGATAAGTTAGGTTAGGAATTCGCAGCGCCGTCTATACGAATTTCCTCACATCTCAGCGTAC
>NW_017100231.1:380676-386164 GCF_001263275.1 Habropoda laboriosa | reverse complement strand
TAGACTGTGCGTCAACATTTTTCTATCGGTATCTCCCCTAGCACACGATCGTTCCATCGATACCGACTTCGTGACACTCGTCTAGAGAGAGGATGCGGCCTTTCAAGCGAGCATGATCTTGCGGGCAGGAGCGTGTATCGAGCAAACAGGGGAACAAAGAAGGAAGACAAGTGGCCTAATAGCGGGCAGGAGGAGCAGCGTGTAACCGGGGGTTTACCTTGATTCGGGGAGCGCGCGCGTCACACGGTCGAGGCTACGACATACACACACACACGCACACACAGCCATACAGCACGTCGGGGGGATTCATAAAACCGGGTCATTGGGGCATTCGGGTGCAGGACCGGGTGCATCTATGCGCATATGCATACGGAATGACCCAGATTGGGCGCGGGTGCGCGCGTCCGCGGTCGTCCTTCGTCCGAAACCGTCTCGTACGCGAAGAAGAAGCTCGACGAAAAATACGCCCCGGTGCCGTGAATGTGTGTCGATACCTTCGGGACTTCCGAGAGAGCACGAACGAACGGATAGCCAGGCGGCGACGGCCAACCGTCGCTGCATCATCCTCTTGTGCATCCAATGCGACTATACACACACGGTGTCTGAGAAATATGGATTAATAGAATAGTAGTTTAGCAGGAAGACAACTAGAGGAAGATTGTTGTTTGTGTGATTGTTCAGTCGTGAAGGTTTTTCGAAGTGTAGAGATCTTTAAGTGGCCTGTCGACGAATGAAACTTGAGGGTATAGTCGGTGGAAGAAATATAGCGAGGTTGCATCGATCAGTTTACATGTAGTAAAACTGAGAGAAAATGGGTTTCGAAATTTTAGTCTTCATTCGGATGAAGTATGCTTTAGTATTCAGTTCTAATCAAGGAACGTAAACTGGTGCATACTGATCGTAGGTGGCATTGCATCAATCGGGTGTTGCTACTTTTAATGCGGTAATTTACGACTTTGCTATTCTTCGGTAGACTATACACATAGGTTGCCCCAGGAAAGCAATAGAGATTAATTACTCGTATTTTTGTTAGATTGTTCGAGAAGTAGAAATTGTACGTTGTTTGATACGAAGGATATGTAATTTTATATGACTTTTATTCAACACTGTATAGAATGACCAAATGAAACTTAGATAGATGGTATATGACAGGTTGCTCGATGTAAGGGGCTCAAATTCTACATTTTCAAAAAAGCGTTATTATTCAAACGAATAAAAATAGAAAACAAACGTCGTTTTTTTTCTGATATCCCTACCACCTCGTATTTTATGAAGACACATTTCTGAAACACTCTGTACCAGTCGACTTTTCGTCTCGCGGAGGCCGCGTTTTCCGTATAGCTTGGCTTGTGTAGCCGCGTGACGTCAATGCGCGACTTGCTTAACAAATGAGAAGCGGCAGCGCCTCCGCCGTTGAATGCAATTATAATTTCATACGACATTCGTTCGCGTGCTACGCTTTTTCCTTTTTCTTCGCTCCTTTTTTTTCACCGTTGCTACTGCCGCCGCTGCTGCTGTTGCTGTCATCGTCGTCAGTCGTCGCGTTTACGTTATTATATTTCCTTCCAGCGAGCACGCTGGCAGACATTAATACGAGAGAGAGAGAGAGAGAGAGACACACAGGAAAAGAGGGAGAGACATAGAAAGAGAAGGAGACACACAGCGTTATTATATTTCCTTCCAGCGAGCACGCTGGCAGACATTAATACGAGAGAGAGAGAGAGAGACACACAGGAAAAGAGGGAGAGACACATAGAAAGAGAAGGAGACACACAGAAACAGAGAGAGAGACACATAGAAAGAGGAGAGACACAGAAACAGAGAGAGAGACATAAAAACAAAGGGAGGGCATAGAAGCAGAGGGAGAGACACAGAAACAGAGGGAGAGACACAGAAAGAGAGGGAGAGACAGAAACAGAGGGAGAGACACACAGGAAGAGACACAAAGAGAGAGAGAGAGAGAGAGACTCCCTCAGTGCGCTCGGCTAATTTAAACGCAGGAGAAATATTGCGACGTGAAATTTTATGAAAGTATGCATTAGAGTCGCGGAGTTTTCGAGGTTCTGGGAGCGAGTCTGGTTTTCGGCTTGACCGAGGGCGGGCGGCTTTATCGATTGAGGGACTCCCCGCCGCTCCAAGTTATTGCCGAGGACCTTGTGCCGTGGCACGGTTGGAAGTTTTGTTGACGTAACTGGGGGGAAGAACCAGGGATCCTTTTATTGGGATCTAGAGTTCGGTTCTTGCTTTCGTCACACGATATACAATGTGAAACCTTCGTTGTCGAAGGTGTGTGTGTGGAGAGGGGGCAAGTAAGATGTGTCTCGAGAGTTTCTTTGGATGCCACTATTGTTTTTCCGCCCCGGTGTCACGGAGTTTAAAGGATTGCCTCTAACTTCTACTGAAATGCACCGAGCTAAAAATTAGTTCCTTGACTGGGAATGACGTCACCGGTGACCTCCTCCTTCGTCACGATGTTGTAACACGCGCCTTCGATCGGTGTTAAATATAATGGAGATGGAGCCGCGATGCATATGGATTATTGTTTTCTCGGCTTTAAATAGCGAGATGTAAGGTGGAGAGAGAGAAAAAAAAGATGGCGGATTTCAAGGGATATTTATTAACGTGACCTTGCGCGGGGGATTTATTTTAAACAGACTATAGGGGCAGTCTCTTTCGTCGAACGATCGAAAATATTACGAATTGTAGATTTTCTTTTTCCTTTTTTTTTAAACATAGGATTTCAACACCTGAGACACGCGTGTTAGTAGAACAGACGTAAATTTGTGGAATTATTCACTGTCATTTTAACGTCTATAATTTAGCATGATTTATACGCGACAGGGTGCATATAGCGTTCGTTCTACATACGTTATATTCGATATAAATACAGGTTTATTATAATATACGTGTACACATGTCACAAGTGCGTTTGAAATACAGGAATAAAATAAAAATTCATACAAGCGTGTATAATAAATGCCTGACCTCTTTTTCGAGTACTAATTTTTCTGTTTTTAGTAACCTTTTCAAAAGTAGACTGCTATGCTAACTCGATGCATGGTGCCATGACTCTGATTAACCTCGTGGTGTAACTCGTTTCATGTTTCCCCGCCAATTTTTGTATATTTCTTTTTTTTCAAACATCTGTACGTGGCGCTAACCACGCGAAATTTACATAATAAAAAACACTTCAAAATTTTTACGTACGCCCGCAACAATCTTCATACACGTTATTACAATTTTTTATAGAAAAAAAAAAAAGAAAAACTGAGAAATGGTTAAAAATTCCATTCATGAATCTTCAATATTTTTTTCATTTACCATTTTTCTTTCACAATTCACTATCCTAAGTTTCCAAAAACTCAGCAATTGAGGATTTAAAAGAAAAAAGAGATCTAAATTTTTATCCTTTTAGAAGCTAAACATTCAATATCACTGTTCCAAATTTCTAAACTCAGCAATTCACAATTATTTCAGATACTAACCTTTCAATTCACTATTCTAAATTTCCAAAAACTCGACAAACTCGAAGTTAAAAAAAAAAAAATCGAAAGGTACACATCCGTTTTCTTGTCAACAGGAGAATAGCGACGAAAAAAAAATTCGTAGCATTTTAAAAGCTAAACGTAAAAAGGTCTCTCTGAAAAAGGGAGGCGTTCACAGCAGTGAGTAGTCGATGCGCGCATGTATCGGGCGTTTTCTTCCGCGCACATTGCGGAGGCGCCAAAGGAGTCTCGCGCCTTGCGCGAGAGAGAGAGGAAGGAAGAGAACCCGTTGCTCTCTCCCTGTTTTTCTCCTACGTGCGTTTCCCAAGATGGGTCAACGAGATACCAGGAATTATTCAGACGAAAGTCGCCACAAGTCGAACGTGGCTGAGCAACCCGCCAGCCACAGAGATAACGCCGGCACGCTTCCGCCAGAAACGAAATATCCCGAGCAGTTTGCCGCTCCCCCGTTGGATATATGTATCTCGACACGGCGTCTTTACTGTTGCGTAGGGATGCATCGATGCGCCGCTTTTTACTGCAGCCACGTCCTCCTCCGTCCCGGCTACAAGATGCGGGTCACAAATATGTAGAAAATGTATGCTTCCTTTTGGTTTTACTTTTTTTCTTTGGTAAGGCTGACAAGGTTGAAAAAGCCAACGAAGAAGTCGTTTCTTACCATGGGACGATTAATGACTCACTAATATATACTATAGAGGATAGGCGGAAAAGGAAAGGTTAGGGGGCGTTTCGTCCTGGGCCTTCTAGTGGACTTGTCAATAAAGCTTTCTAGGAGACCCGTGCCTTAGACACGGAAAGGACTTTAAGGACTCACGTCAGAAGTTGTATATATACAAACAGGAGCCTTTATGAGGACTAGCGAGAACATGTGGTTAGTCCGTCCCTCTGGCGGCAGAGCGTAGGAGGCTCGCTACAATAGTGTTGGTAATTGATGGAATAAGTTTTGTAACGAAATGAAACATTTTTTTTTTTTTTTTCCGAAAATTTTATTATTCTTTCCAATTGAAAAATCGTGTAATTTATTCTTGTACATTTGCATCCTGTGAAATTCTGTTTTTATACGAATTCATCGATAATAGATATTCATCGAAAAATTTTAGAGTTCAAGGTGATACTGTTGATGCAGTCAATCTCTGCTACAGCATACACCACAAAATATATACATAAAGTCGTGTAAAAAAACACAGACGACTTTGAAGAAGAGAAAAATCTGTCTTCCATTTTATTCACTTTTTGAAACTATTTAAATTACGTATAAAAATTGTCTCATACCACTATAGCTAGAGAAATTAATTAGGTGGTCTGTTTTTACATGGCCTACCCTGTATAAAGGCAGCAAGAATTTCACGAATTTTCACGTTAATTGAAAAAGAAAGAATCGATATAACAAAATGGACAATAATTACGAAAACAACCTCGCTACTGTTCCGATGTTTCAATTTTCATTTCTCACAATGTGTTTCTCTATTGATATATTTTTAAGGAGAAACGCCGGCGTATAATTGTTAGAAAAAATTTTAACGAGGCGGGGATTTCCGCGTAGCGTCGCTACTTGTTAGCGACGCACAAAGTGTGCGCGGACCCCTTTAATCGGGGGTCCTTTCACCCGTCGCGGCCGATTCCAAACTGTAATTGGATTGTGAGAACGTGAAACGGAAGCGCTTTTGGACTCTCGTCTACCAGGAACCGTGGACCGCGACTTTGAAGAAGAAACGCTTTATCGTGTGCAACCGTTGACCACTTCAAACGTGATTCCGCATGCTGCACACACCGTCACCGTGAATTTTCGATTCTCCGATTATAGTTGCATACAAAGAAACGTATGGAACTATTAGCTTTTCCTATATCATCAACCCCTCTTTCTTCGCTTCTAGAGACATTATTACAGACGATCGATCGATCGCAGCAACTCCATGACTTTTGCAGTGAAACTTTTGAAAATCGAACTTTGTCTTGAAAAGGAAAAAAATTATTATAAATAA
>NW_017100231.1:374465-378078 GCF_001263275.1 Habropoda laboriosa | reverse complement strand
TTTTGTGATTTACAGTTTAAAATTACAGTCAAAATGACAAGCGTTTAAGTATTTACATTCACTTTCGTTTCTTCTCTTAATTCCATTATATTCGAATAGAAACGAAACTTGAACAGACAGGCGCCAGCAAAGTACGAAGAGAGTTACCCCATACGAAGTTACACACTTCTCCAAATAATCAAAGAATACCCTCCTAACAATACCAAAGATAAAATTACCAGATCTACAATCCAATTCACCCAACGGAATCGAATTAAACACACCTGTGTCCACGGTGAAATAACAAATCAACGCCTGAAAAAAATGCACCGTCTCTCTTATATCCGCGACACACACACACACACACACACGTTTCCCACAAAAAAAAGAGAAAAAGAAAAAAATTAATAACGAGAATGTAATGGACTCTCGGGAGGTTATTCTGGGTGTACGGTAAAAATAAGTCGGGTCTAATAAAGTAACCCAGGGGTTATACGCGACGTATTCCGCCAAGGTTGACATCGCGATTGGCCAGGAGATAAGCGAAGAAGGGACAATGGGGAATCCCCCCCTCCACAGGTTGAAATGAACGATCAGCGAGCGGTATTCACGGTAATATTTCAGGTAAATATTTCACGCGATACCGTGATGCTTTTTAAGGAGGTCACTTTTTTCCACCTACTTCGCCAACGACACGCTTCTTCCATCGCGATTTTGCAATTTTCGACTGGCGGTGGTGTGCGGTGGATATCTTCTGCGAGTAATATCCGCGGCTTATTGAGCGCGATGAAATAGAGCAGCACGTTAAAAAAGGTGAACAAACGACGAGACAGAAACGTGTTATTATCAGGCGAGGTAGTGGTACATATAGTTGTTGCGCCGAGGGTAGGGAGAGGGGATAGGAAAAAATGTAAATCCTTTCATCGCGTCGCGATAAAGGTTGATTTACCCCGGGGAACAATGGCATATTATTTGTAGATACGCCGCCGTACAGATAATACGCCGGTTATAAACAAAGAACGAATTAATGACCCGTGAAGCCTGATACTTGCAACCTTGCTTCTTGATTATCTTCATAAGTCCCGCGTAACCATTGTCGTGAATGATAATTATCGCTTGGGAACACGGTTTATTACAATTACCGAGCATTACCGGGGACGGATTAATACGATCTATTTTATTATAGTAGGTGTAGTGGGACGGTGTGTTTAGCAGGATTGTTTTCGTGAAGTTTCCGACACGGTGAAATTTAAACGATGCAGTAAAGTGCCTGTAGATAATCTTTTTCTCGTTTTCAAACCGAAACGAAATATCCAGTTTCAATTTATGTTTTTCGAATTGTTTCTTCACACTGCTTGGTACGCTGGTTTTATTGAGAATTTAGACCCTTTCGTTACTAGTGGGATGTATTATAGTAGCGAAAGAAAAATTGATCTGAATTTAGTATCGGCGAGAGGCACTATGATCTGTAGATAAATAAGGAATCGTGGAAAAATAGAGTTCGATTAGGAAACGGTTGGTTTGTAAGACTCGAACACTCTGGCCTGAGTAAAATATTGTTCATCTCTCGAGAATTTCCAGTGATAGATGTTTTGCAAATAAAACAACTGGCAGATTTTGGAAAATTGAACTTGAAATTTGAAAGGGAGAAGATTTGTGAAAGGTGGAATAAATCTTAGAACCGTAATAATCGATTAGGAAAGGGTTAATACAGTTCTCCTCGTTTAAATCAAGTTCCATCTATCCAGACTTTATTACAACCTACTTTTACCTTCTTCAATTTTTCTGATTTCCAGTTTTCCCTTCTTCCGTCGTCAGATTACAAATTAAAACGTACAACAGTAGTCATCGTCGACCATTCAAATTCCTACTTAAACACGGAAAAAATTTCAAATCAAACATGTAAACGGGGAAACGTTCGAATTAGAAACCTACAAATCGTTCGTCCAATCATCGAAAATTCCCCTCCCCTCGGCATTTACATCAACTCCCAGCGCAGCAACAAACATTTCTCAACGTGCAATTCCAATTCCACATATATATATACACACTCTACCTACCAGTTCCCTTATCTCACATTTATTTCCACGTTTCCTCGGTGGAAACTTCACGCACCAGCCACCAGGAGTATAGCTCTCCTTGGAGTGTTTGAACGCCGGAGGCATTAAAGAGCAGGAAGTTACTTTGCCGCGATTTCACGGGAAATTTGCACGGGGATCGAAACGTGCCGGCGTCCAATGGATCCTCGTTCGTAACACCTCTCGAGTCGTTCCTCTAAATGGTAGCAATCCCGCGTGAAACCATCGAGAGTCTGTCTCTCCCTCTTTGGCGCGCGCGCGCGCGAGCGCACCCATCGAACGTTCAGGGGAATCCTGCGAGTGAAAATCTCCTATCTCTGTCCCATCCTCGTTCTTAGATCCTGGTCGAACACACAAGAGCGCATACCCGATCCATAAGGCAGAGGAGAGAGTGTGTAGAGTCAATGGCGGACGCATTGTTGCGGGGCGATCGTGTTCACGGAAAGGATCCAGCGCGAACACAATGCGTGCCTGCGGCGAGAAGGTAAAACGCGAAAAAGGAACGGTGAAAAAAGGGGGGCTGCTGGCTGGCGAGGCTTTCGCAGAAATTACGGCGAAACGCCGGTCAAGATAACGACCGGCCATTGTTCGTGGAAGTTTCTCCTCTTCTTCTTCTTACACGTCTTCTTCGGCTTCCACACACAACCGAAACTACTTCTTTCAGGCGTCTCCTCGCGGTGAAACAACACCACCAAGGCGCCGGAATAATCGACGCGTCGCGATCGGAACCGATCAACTATGGCGTGACATAGTTTTAACGAAGGAGAAAAAGGGGATGCTTGTGTGTACTTGGGTGAGAAGTTACGGGGATTTTTATATTGGAACTCGATTGTTGTGACTTTGACTCGAGTAAGAATGAATTTTTTCGAAAAATTTTTCTCCTTTCGAGAATGATTAGAATCATAGTTTTAACGAAGGAGAAAAAGGGGATGCTTGTGTGTACTTGGGTGAGAAGTTACGGGGATCTTTATATTGGAACTCGATTGTTGTGACTTTGACTCGAGTAAGAATGAATTTTTTCTCCTTTCGAGAATGATTAGAATTGCATACACTACCGGCCAAAAATTTGGAATCACCTCCCACTTTTCGTCAATATTAAATCTGCTGCTAATCTTTTATAGATCTGAAGTTTATCTCAATTCTACTGTAGCGACCAGCTACAGCGGAAAACATTTGGCGAGCAGACTACCCAGCACGGTTTATGACGTGCGCGCTTGAAAGGCTATTTTTGAGGAAACCGTTTTTAGCTTATTTAATTTCTAAAAATTCGACAATGCATGTCCGCGTAGAAACTTTCTCCGACGGCCTCAATAGCAAATTGCCGCATCATAAACCAAGGGTTTCCGAAAGGTCAGCCGTACGAGGCCCAGAGGCCCGAACCGGCAGGTCACGAGTACTTGACCTGGAGGAAACTCAGCTGCCCGCCAAGTGACGTCAGGGGAAAAACCTCCCCCGCCAAGTCGCACTGCGGTCCCCGAAAAAGCGCGCCAAGGGCACAAGGGACACGCAGCGACTTGGGGAAAGAAATTACCTGATTGGTTAACACCGATGCGACG
>NW_017100231.1:341616-374277 GCF_001263275.1 Habropoda laboriosa | reverse complement strand
TAGAAGAAGGGGTCGGGTTACAGATATTCTACTCTCGTTCATTCCCATACTTCTAGAATGCTAGTGTCATCTTTGAAGCCTTATACCCATCTTACATTCCTATCTTGCACCTGTAAGTTTATATATTTTTGAGCGATAAAAATAATTGGCGTTACCATGGACCAAAAGTATTTTCAATAGAATTGAAGGTGAGAAGAAAAATGTGCTTCGGGTGATGATAAATCTTAAAGGTCGTTGCAAGATCGTTCACATTTTTCGTTCAGCATTTAAGACGATAAATTTTAATACAGGCTACAAGGTTTCATTGTAAAAAACAGATATTAATATGGAAAAAATGTCGGCGACCTTGAAACGACCTTGAAACGACCTTCGCTATAACGTTGAAAAGATTTATTCTCTTACCAGATCATTCTTAGTCGTTTCTTTCTGATTTTCAACACCGTCAGAAGTAATTCAATACGTTCGTTATTAGTGAGACATCTTATATTGTAGAATAGAATTATCAGAAAAGAATTAAAGATTTCTGTTCAAATGACTGTGTAATGTGATTCATATTTCCCGCGCTTTAAATGCTCTTTTGTACGGTATAAAATGTTCTCTTTGAAATCTCCTGACTAGTGGCTTTCTTTTTTTTTCCCGTTCAATATACTTGTAAAGAAAGGTTCATTAAAGAGTGAAATAGGTCACCCTATATACAGGCAGTCGTTGCGGTCTCTAATATACTCGCGGTGAGATAGAGGTAACATACTGGGGCAATTGTACTATACCTTCTTTTTTTTTTTCTCTCTAAACGATGACGCGCTTCTGTGTTTCATAATACCGGTAAACTTTTATCATGCTCGTACAAAACAAAAGTATTGCACACAGCATGTTTTTTTTTTTTTTTTATTCCTTTGCCGTTCATTTCTACACGTGCCGCGCTCTCTTTGTACCAGAGTGAGAATCATTCTTTGATCACTCGAATATACATCACTCGAATCATTCGAATATACACCGCGTCTGCTAACTAAGGAAATGTATACTTTTCAAAATAATTTCCGTGGAATAATCGGTACACTTTCTTGTTTAAGTTATTCGATCGAAATACGCTGAACCATTGATGAAGAGAGTAGTTGTCGGTCGGTTGATAAACTTGAATTAAGCAAAAAATCTAATAAATAACTTTACATATATATTTTAGTCGCTAAACATTGTTCTACAGATATTCGATTTAATATTCAAAGTACCTAATAAACTTAACAAGAATTATATCATAACTTAACCAGTTTTTACTTCGGCAAAGTTAAGTGGGATTAACAGAAAACCAGTTCGCAGCCTCGAACCGATCAACAAATTTCCAAGTTAACGTATAAAACTATTTCAAGCATCGAAACTTCATTGCTTTTGCACGAACTATAGCCACACAGAGTTAACCACCGCCATCTATAATCGTCGGATAATTAAACGCCAGTTTATTCCGTACATAACCTAAAAGTTTTCAGTGAGCCGCCATATTTGATCAATCACGAGTATAACTAACCTTAAAAAAAAAAAAAGAAACAGCCAGGTTTTTCAAAGACTGACAAAGAAAATGTCAAACGAAAAATAGAACGAGAAACATCAAGGGCGATTTTCATCCTTCCGATGTGGACAATTGTCGATAAAAGAAAATCCGTGTAAAATATTTTTTTCAGTACTGTCATATATCAAAGTTTCGTCAATATCGGCGATTATCACTTCCGGGACTTCCCCTTGAAAGTTTAACGACCAAGTCGAATTTTCGCTGACTCCCGGTCACATTCTTCATCTCTGCGCTTTCCACGAAACTGCGCTGACAACACCTGGTCCCAGGTAGATGCTAAACTACCCACGTTCCTTTCAGCCGCCAAAAATCCACGTTTCAGGCAGCGTCCTCTTCAGAATAGAACACGGCCAGTCGCGGGGAATGGCCCCTTTTCAGCGCGAAACGACAGGAAGCTAACTGCATTACAGTCGTTTCTATTCACCGGCGAATTTTCCAGCTCGTGCCTCGTGTGGAATTTCCAACGGTACGTCACTCAATACCCTTAAAGCCCGGTTTTCAATACGTTCCAAGATTACATTTGCCGTGTTCTCGATGAACCTACCTACCTACCTACCTACCCTCCTTGCTCTGTGAGATTCTCGAAGAGGGAGAGAACCGTTTAGCGTAGCGTGCATAATCGATGCTATCTGATGCGCGCTGCTCCGACGAAACGGAAAGCAGCAATTGACGGAAATGGTACGTTGTCCTGGACGAAAAAAGGAAGGATTCGACCATTTGTGGAAGCTTTTAAAACCGGGAATACAGCTATTGTGTTGTCGTCTTTATTATAGTCTCGGACGTGGATTCTTCTTTATGGTCGGTAAAGATGATCCTCTGTTGATGGAATAAAGATTTCGGTTTTAATTCTTCGTTTTGTTAGGCGTCTCCTTGAAACGGCCTCCCTCTTTCACTATAGGGCGATTTCTATGTAATGGAAATTATTGTTATAAAATAAGGGACGTGAAGTGGTGGTTTACAATGGTTTTATTGCACGGGATATTAATAAAGTGTTTCCAAGTTATCGCTTGTCGTATCGATGATGAAGAATTCAAATTGAAGTTGAAGTTAACGTTAATGAACGTTAAACATCTGAAATTCTGTTATGCAACGTAGTTGTTTCATCGGTGATCTTAACTACGAATGATTATTTGTAATCTGTTTTTGCAATTTGTCTGTGACATAATATCACTTTAGAGAATAATTCGTTTTGGTATTCTTCGTGGTTGTCCTTATTTAGCATTGAAGTGAAAAATTTGTAAAATGTTTCTATTGTGCGAAACGGTAAAAAAGGGAAAGAAAATTGGGAAAGTAAGTTTTTGCGTTCGATATAAAAACAGCATCCATTCACTGGTAGTATAATAGATTCGCCAACAATGTAGACTTGTATTCTAAAGAACCATACGCAACAATGTAGAATCTCGTTGAATGTGCATTTTCAACTTTCCACAATGTCCTCCCTGCACAAGATACGCGGACATTCCCATAGAACGTCTGTACAACAACCCCCTAACCTCCAAAATTAACCTTAGTTATAACCTAGAGCAAAAAGTCATCAGTTAACTACCCCGCAATAAAGATGTTTCAATTCAGCAGCAGACCAGCAACCTCAATGTGTACAATTCCCTTAATTCCACGTTGTCGCGTCCTCAAACCACAAAGTTTGCCCCGCAACAATATCGACAAGCTTCCATTACCTTGTTGCGCGCGTGTAAATTAGACACCGTGAGCATCGATCACAAGGACGTATTAAACAGCGACCGCGATTGCTTCAAGGTGATATTTTGTTTTAGAGGGTCGAAATAATTAGTACTGACTTCAATACCGACTTTTTAGTATTTTACATTATTCGTTCGAGGTTAACCCTTTAACTGGGAATGACGAGTTAACTCGTCATCGTAAAATGCTTCTCCGGCGCGTGTAATTTAACGCACGGTAAATTTACACCTGATACGTCATTTGTTTTTTCAAGGCATAAAGAAAACATAATTCATTTGATGCGGCACGCACAGATGGCGCTTTTGGCAGGTTAGCTCCCCAGTTAAAAGGTTAATAATGATGACTGTTGTTTGGACAGATTTAGAAAAAAATATTAATCACAATGGATTACAATTCTATCGATAAATGTATGTATAAAATAGCAATGCTATATTGTTATCAGTTGTTTCGCAAAAAATTGGCAAAAGTGATCTTTAATGTCACCCGTCTAAAGTGTAACAATGCATCGTTAATACGAACGCGCCATAAGACACAAGACGCGACGTAGTGACAGTGGCGCCCCTGGCGGCATAGGCGACCGGTAACACAGGTTATACACGTGTTTAGCGTCCGGACAACTTACCGATCTCTGTTCCGCGAGTGTCAGTGGCACGATATATGTGCACGGTAGCGTTTTATCAATAAATTCCATCAGCCTGCGAGCCGTGGATTATGGATGGTGTTCCGCGCGTCGATGTCACGAGCATCGATGGCCACGAGTACGTAGCGACGGCAAAGCAGCAAGAGGCAGTAGGATTCCCAACCGGTGGACAGAACCATTAAAATAATTGTAGTTCCCGTGTCGTTAACTAACAGCTATGAATGATGACCGAGGCCCTGATTTATTATCACGTGGGACGACAATGTCGTTTACCGGCCGAGGAACACGTCGAAAAGTGGCTACCGAACGTCGCGTGCTATTAACTCGCAGGCAAATTCGCTAATTGAGATTCGGATCTAGATTCGGCCGGCCAGTCGTTGATTTACGATCACGGCAGAGAGAAAGAGAGAGAGGGGGGAAGAGATACAGGGTGTCTTATGAGGAAATCGATTAATTTTGCATTCGGTGGGTTATTCTGGGACAGAAAGATTATGTACAATGTGGGTTCGTTTCCATCTGTCGTAACAAAAATAAAATGAATATTATAAAATATGATAGCGAGGTAAAAATACATCAAATATCGTATTTGCTGGTTCTCTTTGGCTTAGTATAACCTGCTAAGTAGGTTACAAAGGTTAACCTAACCTAACAAGTATGCTATAAAGGTTTATCAGTTTCCCTGTGGGACACCCTGTATAACAAGTGACGTAGAGCAGCCTGCAATACATAAATAATTGTGTCGCGTTTTACAACGCGGATAAATTAACGTTGATAATATTAAGGTCGTTACGATGCGGCGATTTAGTCGGGCAAACGGTGAAAAAGAAAAGACCGATAATTGAATATAGAGTAGATGGGAAGAGGGAGGAGTGGTGAACCCGGTTGTTCTTCCTCGATCGTTGCATTATCATATAAATTGTGCGTTAATTAATAATTGGAAATAGGAGACTCAGTCGATAGCATCTACCGATTCGCCGGTTAATAGTATACTGAAGAGTTGAACTTTAGAAGGGCGCCGTTTTAGTGTAGATGGCGTGACTGATAGATACGCCATTATGAATGTTCGTATCAATTTTATGGTTGAAAATAACCATGAAATTATGATATTCGTTAAAGACAAAAAAAAACGTAAAAATCGTAAAAACATTTCGCGAGATAGGAGATTGATGGAACAAAGTGTCGTTCATGGAACAATTACGATTAATCAAATTCCAACGGTCGTTAACGACGAAATAACAGGGTGTGTACCGGCTGATACAAGTAATTTTCCCAATCTTCACGGAATATCTCGAGCTGGTAATTACGTCAATTACGGAACGACCTTAGGTTAATAAATACTAATGCTGTCCCATCCGGTATGAATGTTTCTGTGCTGCTCGTCGCTCTTGCTAACGGCGACGAGTCGAGCAGGCCTCATAACGAGTGATAATTTCCCTCAAGGTGATGAGGAGAAAAATTTGCACTTCCTATAAGAATTCGAAGGTAACGAGGCATTGGCCGCGAGGCTCGATAAGTGAACTTTAAACTTCGACAATTTCCATTCCAAGTTAAAGTATCGGAAAATACATCAGTCAGAATTTTAAACTTCCCGCGGAAAAATTGAATTTTTATTACATAGAAGCGAACTTATTTCACTTTTTAATACAATCTTTCACATATCGATTCGAATAACTATACTATAAATTATAAAGTTGTTCCTGCATGTTTTAACATTAAACTATTAATCTAACCTAGCAATTGTACATTTTTATAAGACACTATTATTTATCGTCAAACAGTTGTATATAAACTACAAACGATTATTATCAAATATAGTGGAATTTCCTGCGGAATAGAGCGAACAATTCCACCGTAGATATTGCTTCCAACAGTATTACCGATAACCGAACTCTAACCTCAAAAACAGCCAAACAGAGTTCGTCCATCAGAATATCGGTGGGAAATTGAAACACAACGCGATAACTGTAACCGAATTTTCAGCTGGAACAGTACGAACAACGGTCTCTGGTCGATTTCACTTGCCGCGTGTTTCCAGGCCTATTGTGGCTTCGCTAAAATATTCCAAGCGACCCCACAGAACGGCGGCCATTATCTGAATTGAAAACATCGCGCTTCGCGGATAGGCCAATAGGCAACCTGAAGAGCCAGTAGTTTCACTTTCTGGCTACCTTCCAAACGTCCCGGAGACCTGAATCCCGCGTTACGTGTTTCGATCGATATTTTTTTTCTCTCGTTTTTTTTTCTTCCGTACACGTGGAACCGTCCATTATATATCTTGATCGTGGATTTATTCGTTTCTATAGAGGGGCTTTCTACTCGACCGGTAGCCGCTTATCGACGCACGCGTGATCAGAATTGTCAAGCGGTGGTGTATTTTACCGGCAGATTTTTTGCCGCCATTTTTCCTTCTTCAAGCTATTTACGACGTTTCAAGTTGACCGTCTAACCGTCGGCGGCGCGACGTAAACACGATAGATCGATTTTCACAAAGAAAGGTTACGAAATGAAAAAAATCACTGATTCTGTCAGACATTTTTCGAAGTGGAAATTTTTCATTTCATACTAGAGTGCTTCGAGGGTTGAAAATTATTTGTGAATTTATATTCAAAGAGTGGAATACAGAGAGAGAGTTATTAAAATTTAATATAGGAATTTTGAGAAGAGAGAAACTGAAGCATAGAAAATTATTGGAATTTCAATTTTAACGCATTCTACAGCGATATTCCTTGAATATTAGAAACATTCACGGGTAAAAATCATTGATTAATTAACGTAGTATAACAAATATCAATGCTAATATAATTATCGAAAAATTGAAATACTTAACCTAAAAACAAAACCTTAAATAAGCGAAACAAAAATTCCTGTAAATAGACGACAAAGGAAATTAGTAAAGGATTAAAAATTCAGCGTAACAGTAGTTATAATTTCTCAAACCAAATGCACTAATGCAGTTCTGTTTGACCTGGTTTGAAAGTTCCCTTAAAACTCCTCAAAAAAAAAAAAAAAAGAAAAAAAAAGAAAAAAAATTTTTTCGCAGCAGAAAATGTGTCGAACTACCAACCGTCTACACTGCAAACTCTATATTACTACCTTTAAAATCCCCAAAACTCGTTAAAATCTCTGATCTTCATATCTCGGTCCATTTCTTCGTTACCATTTCAAATATTAGCCCGCGTTACTACGATCTTACTACAGCTCTTCTCCACCAACTATACTCGACCGATGTTGAAGTGTCGCTAATAAGCTGTGCGTGGTGACAAAAACGCAGAGATCAATTAAGGTTAACAGCTGGTAATTTTCTGGCATTCCCCGGTTCCTATTCTCCAGCGCAACAATAACAAAACCGAGGGAAAGGAGGAACAATTACAAGGCAAACACTGTTAGCGCAGAAACTAATTGGCGAACTAGATGGAAAAGCCGTAGAAATTCCTTGGAACGCGCCAGAAAAAGTAAACTTTGTATATGTAATTATATAACAGGATTGGCCGATATACTGGACCATGTGTATAGTCGATGGAACCGATATGGTGCGGTCGCGAAATCGGTCGGGCGTCAAAGTATACCGTGATCCGTGATATACGTGTGATACCGATATTAATTCGGAATTCTTCCATTGCAGTACATTTGTTACAAAAAAGTATAAAATTTGATTTATAAATAATTTTTTAAGATTAAGATTATAAATAATTTTGAAATTATAGAAATATACTTTTCTATAACAAAAGAATTATTAAAATAGCTTTACTAGTTTAGCCAAAAAATAATGGTCGAAGATCGTTCATTATTCAGCTTGTCAAACGGGACTTCCCCTTAATTTACGACGTTACTATATCAATTCCTTCAGCTATACCGTTGATTAAAGTATAAACAGAGATTGAATCGAATCGTAGAGAGGATAAGAAAGTTTGAAATCGAAGAAACCTTTAACAGTGGTCGCCATATCGATCTATCATGGCGCCCTCATTGTCCTTTCGTCATTTTCTTCGTTTTTTTTTTTTTTAACTCTCCCCCTTGGAGAGCGAGCGAACCTCGAGGAACAATGCAGCCTCGTTTGACGATCGAACGAAGTTAATTATCGTACGGGCTTCGATTCACGTGCCTTTCGAATATCGATGTTTAATTTCTCCAACTTACATTGTTCCTTTCCTCCCTATTGAGATTGTGAGCACGTATAGAACGTGGAACGTCGCGCACCGGCTAGATCGTTCTTCAGGGATTAAGTTAACAACTCGACGACGAACAAAGGAGAAACGTAATTGCTGGCGTGATCGAGATACTGGCCGCGCTGGCCGTCGTGTAACGCTCTACTCTTCTTCCGCCGCTCGGGGAATCCCAGCGTCAAAAATTTTTGTTCTCGAAAGAAGTTCACTCGTTGGCACGGTATTATTTACAGCTGTTTGGAATCTCATTGCAAGTTACGTAATGGTTTGTTTGTGGAAGTGATAGGTGGCACTCTGGAGACCGTAAAGGTACTACGATGTCACAATAAAATACACCGATGAGTGTAGTTTTCGTTCGTTTATGATAGAAAATTAATCTGGTTTATCTGTGTTTTATCACTAGCAGATTTTATCGAACACTGATTTTATATGTTTCATTGAACACTGGTTAGATTTTCTTATTGAAAGACTTCCTTGCATCATTTTCAGTATGATCAAGTTGAAATTGGAAAAAAACACGCAATATTGTAACTGGATTGCATCATCAGCCAACGTTGGACACTTTTATGATCTCTTTTAAATGCTTGGTCAACAGTTCACTGTAGCCTTCACTGCTACTTTAAAAAGCTAGTTTAAAAAGAATAAATTTTCTAAATGTATTATTCCCCTCTTATTCATTCCTATTGTTATTTACTGTTTTTCTGATTTATTTGAGTGTTCAGTATACAGGGTGATTCAGGCAATCGGGACAAGTCCTATCTCTTTTCTGATTGCAATTACAAAAAAATAGGACTACTATATATAATTATTTGCACAATATATATGCATAATTAAAAAAAAATAAAAACATTTTATTTTACACAGATCAAATCTCGTCATTCTGGGTAAAAAAGTATTAAGGTAAAATGGTCGAAAAATGATTAGTTTCTTCATTAAAGAAGCTTAAGTGCTCCATGGTAACGTTGTAAGCTTTTTTTTAATCACCCTGTGTATAAAGTACGCTAATACTTTCAGATTCGCTGATGTAAACAATATTAATATCAGAACATTCTCAGAGATATGAAGATAATTATTTTGTCTACGTTGAACAGAGAACCGACAGAAATGACATAGTAGTATAATACATGGGTAATGATAAAAATGCGCATACTTATCGTGCGTTTAACATCGACACGGTATAACGTTCGGTCGATTACTTATAGCCGGATTGAAAGAGCGCTGACAGGGGCTTTCAGCTATCGCATGCAAATCCGATAGACTCCCATCGTAACGCTTGCCTCGATATTAAATTTCATGCGTCCTGATTGCGACCCGAATTCTGCGGAAACTCTTGTCCCGACAGGAAGTTCCAAGAACTTAATACTCGCCACCCAAGACAAGGGTGGTCTTAAGTTTTTCGCACACCTTAATCCTTTACGATATGATATCCTGTCGCATACGTATGTAAATATACAGTTACAAAGAGAAGAAACAAAAAACAGTATATACCTGGAGACAAAGGGTTGAGAGCTTTTAAGACGCGCTTATTGAAACGTTTCCGTCGCGAAAGGATAACACTTTTGATTGCAATTAGAGGCACGTAGCTAGTGACTTAATTCGCGAGATACTTGCTTGCGTTATCGATGCGCCAGTGAAATGCGCATGCGTGAATATTCATGGGTAGCTTAACGTGTCCGATGGATCAAAGAAATTTGAATATACATGGTTCTTTGGAAGAACGCACAGATGGTATGTGCTATCAGATATCTGACCGTACATTAGCCAACAACTTTCTAACGTACGATCTATGAACTGTAAATAATTATACGTATCGTTCTTCCACTGCTGTTTTTACACGAACACGAACGTGGCTTGTCTAGCATTTCGATAAACACATACTTAAAGCATGAAACCTTCACCCTGAACTATTCGTTTTTTGCCCTAGACACTGACACTTTGAGAATCACTACGCGGCGAAGGGGAAACAGTCGTGACCGCTGTTGTTTACCAACGTCAATGTGAGACTGAGAGCCAGCGGATATTGAGGTAAAAAACGGATCGGGTGTTCGGTAGTCGACAACGTTCACACGTTCGATATTCTTGTTCTTGGTTTAATGTAACGAAATTACAGTGTGAAACGAGAGGATATATTACAATTAAGATACGTGAAATAACATGAATTGTGAAAATACGTTGGGTTAACCTCCAAAACACTCAATGTCTAGATCACAAACACATAACCATGTCCACTCGCGGACTGTACTTTACTACAGCATACACTGTGCTCACATCGATGCTCGTAAAAGCATTAACAATCGATTAACTAAATAATTCGTATATCATTTTACGTCCAAAGAGTTTTGACACCAGATTCTTCGCGTGTCTTCGACGAATTTCGCGATCAATGCTGTTCCACATTTCATTTTAATCCCTTTTTGTTCCTTTTCCACAGAAAAATCTGCATAGAAACTACTGCGTGCTTTCTCGAGCATCTTTAGTCGTTGCTACTCGAAAGTAGTTTCTTACGTTTTCGCTCACGTAAATATCACCGCGCGCACGCGAACGCACGGCTGCCAATTTTTCTCGCGCCACCATCTAGAGACGACTTAAAGGTCGAAGATTAGAGAATTTAGGGACAAAAATGATAAAAATACAGAGCAAAATTCAAACGATATCACTATACGGAATAACCGATCGTATGATATTACAGATTGTCCACAATATGACACAAGAATTTCGATGAAACTTCAGTCGATCGTACAATCAGAAAAACCGTGAACGATTGCAACACAAACGTCAGACTTACAGCCAGTTCAGGCGATACGGTTTTTTACCGATTCGGTAATAAAACCAAATCAGTCGTCATGTTTTCTTTATCGTATTTATAGAAGTCATAGAGGAAAGTACGTACGAACCGTAGAAAATAGCGGTTTTTCGATTGGTCGAAAAGACGTATAGTCTGAACTGATTGTTATCGTGAAATCTTCATAAATCTGAATAACCAATCGAACCGTGTGCGTGGGCCTTAAGAGATCGTGCAGCGTGCCGCGGTGTGGCACGGCGCAGCGTGGCGTTCGAGTCGTTTCATTAAAAAGTCGATGTTACGACACGAAGTGTGCTCGATCGCGCGCGAATCTAGGCACGCGACCTAGACCCGACCTTTCCCAAGTTCCTGTCGGAAACGGGGCTAATACAGACAGCGAGGGAGGCACGTTCCTTCGGTAATCGAACGAAGGAATAACCGACGCTCCACATACGGCCACGATCGGGAGCCACTCGAAATCAGGGGGGCGTGAGTATCGACCGAGTTTTAAGTGGCGCGTTCGTTGTTTTTGTCGGCCCTCTGTCGCGAGAAAACAGAGGCTTATTGTTTGCGCCTCGTATAACCACGCTCGTGCTATATTTTCATTGCTCTTGCTTGCTTTCTAAACACCGGCTCGATGTGGCTGTGAAGTACGACCGGTTTTAACTTTGATAGCCCGATCAGTGTTCGACTTTGGTGTATATAAATATGTGTATATGAATGTGGAAGTTGAAGTAGAATACTACTAACTATCCGTGACAGATCTATGACAGAGAAAGTAAATGGGAAATTATTCGATACTGGAAACTCTTTGCCCTCTACTAATATACTGCAATTAAGTCTGGAATGATTTCCTGTCACTTCTGTGACACGTTTAATTTGTACTATTTGTAACTTGCTGCGAGAGAAATTTACTGTATTACATTAGAAAGTGAGAAATTAGATCGATGTGATTTGTAGACATAAAATGCAACAGTTTTTAACTATTAGACATTTTTATCTTACAATTGCAACGTAAATTTATCTCTAGTCTAAATCGGTCGTATATCTGATAACTTATGTATGGAAATAATGCATCAGTCGGATATAATTCAGCGGGTATACATACATCGTTATAAGCGAATGAAGTGTGTTCTAGCGAGCTTGGGACTCGAACGCAGCGCGTTAAACGTGCAAATTGACTGTGGTCCCACGGAATGAGTTTTCCAGAACACATGCAGACGGAGGCCGATACCGCGTGCAATACAGGCCAGCTGTCTGGCGCGGTATAATTACGGTCGCGTAAATTGTAAGCTTCGTCTCCGTCTGGCCAGACGGCGCTACGAGTACCTCATGTTTGAACGAACTTCGATCCTCTCTTGAAATGGGTGGAGTGTGAAATCCAGTAGACGTATCGGTTCGGTAATATTTTATCGCGCGCGGCTTGTCACCGTCTCGCTTCGATTCTCCAGTGATAAGGATCGCCATTGAAATTGCAAACGCGTCGAACCAGGTCAAACTCGATACACTGGACAGAGGGGAAGAAAAGAAGGAGGAAGAAACGAAGGGGAAAATTCAATTAAAACGATCGAAAAAGTTCTATCGACCATCGAGGTCGATCGAAGTTATTATTGTATTAATTAAGAAGCGAAAAGTGGACGTGGAAGGGAGGAGAGAAATTCGTGTCGAAAAGTTCCTTCGACTTATCCGTTCGCAGGATTCAATCGATTTCACGCTGAAACTTTCGAAGAATATTTCGCTGCCGAGAGAAGAGAAGAAGTTCTCGGTAACGAGGCGACTGCGTTCGATCAACCGAAGAGCACACGTTGCCGCTTCTTTCGCGGCTTTCCAACACCGAAACGCCTTTAACTTTTTTTTGCCGCTATGACGTGGAAATTAAAGCCGTTCAGCGTCTCTCCTGGCTAAGGCGATTTTTATCAATAAAAAGCAATTTCGAGGGTAAGTATATTTCGTCGTGCTGCATTTCTAATTAATATACGATATAACAGTACACGGTATAGTCAATGGAAGAAAAACAGCGAGGTCGTAAAATTGGTCGTGCGTCGAAGTTTACATATTTTAGTATATCGATAAGTAAGTCGACAAAAACCTGACAAGATAAAGACTCGAAACTTCAATCAGAGGTGCATGAAGTATACCTAACATCAGTCTCAATGCAAATGTCGACACTAGATGAGTCACTGCACCAATCAGTGCTGCCACCTAACGCTTTAATTTCCAATCTCAATTACATTTCTTTCGCAAACTATACTTCGCGGGTTTCGTTACTAAACGTGCTCAAAGACACAGACACAGTTAAATGTGACTATAGTGATCCATCACTGATAACGAAACTATTATTAAAAAATTTTTTTAATTTATTTATAAATCGTTATACGTTAATTCGAAACGACTGGAATAAAAAAAAAAACTATCACAGTTAAATACACACAATAAACAAAAGAGAGAACAATAATAAATAGATATATGAATGAAAAAATAATTTTCCATCGAATTTATGAAACATTTCTCTGAAGGAATTAAAACTATCCCTATAACATATTCATCCGACAATTTCTAACCAAATGACAATGAAATTTCACGGATCTCACGTGGAAACATTTATAAACGCGACGACGTCCAGCAGTTTCCCCGACGAGCAAACGTATCGCGTCGTAACGAGCTTCCAGAGCCCGCGTGCTCCGGTCTCGAGCCAATATTTCACGAGATAATAAGGAACAAACAGCGTTTCCTTGTTCCGGGCGACGCGAGCGCGTTATTATACGAACGAGGCGGGGGGAGGGGATAGCAGGAGGGAAGGAAGGGTTGCCGTGGACGGAAATTCGTTCGGCCAAAGGCCACACCGGCTGGCCCAATAAAGCGTAAATGGATTACGCTCTAAGCTGCTGATACGACTACGGAAATCCAAAGTGCCACCGGGAGAAGATTCCGTACAATCTCGGCGAATCCAGTGTCAACGGACACTCTAAGAAGCCATTACATACATCTTCCTTAGCCGGTCGTCTGGAAACGAATTTTTCGCGTCCACGTCCTCTCTTTCTCTTTCTGCTGCTCTCCGCGCCATTTCCCTTTACGCCTTGCGTTTGTCTCTCATATTCGGTCCGTTCTTTCAAATTTCCCGCCTTTTCTAATATTTTCTTCTTTCTTTTCTTGGTGCTAAAATTCTACGATTTTACATTACAGAATTATACTAGATTTATTATCTAGGATTTGTGGTAGAATTCTTTTTTAAGATTAACCCTCTTTTACTCATTGTACTTCGAGTAATATTTCAATATCTCTTTCCGCCACGTCGGTAATTGTAAACTTCATTTTTTATGAAAAATTTGCTATTATTTCTTCGCTTAGAAAGCGAAACATTAGATTTTGTCGTTTATACGTCAAATTTTTGACATTCTAGAGATATTAAAGCGCGAATTGCTGAACTGAACGTTCAAGAATGAGTTAAAGAAAGAAATAAGAGACGAATAGAAATTTTTATCTATCTGCTGACTAAATAAACGATTAAATTATGCACTCTTGATAACCTTTCTTAAAAAAAAAAAAAAAAAAATTGATCTTCGAACGAGATAAAATAAACCGACGGAAAATTTTTTACGAATAACACAGCGGAGCTAGGAATTACTATTTCTCTTTTTTTTAGGATAATTTTACGCGGGAACAATTTATTTCTATTTTTAGCACAAGGTAATTTCTGGTTGTGCGTTCCCGTTTTAGGAGGCAGTTTTATAGCACGAAACGGGGACAATGTGTTACGCGTTCCTGGATTGTCCGAGTTTTATTTTTGGAGTTATAAGGAATTAACATTAGACGGTCGAAGCACCTCGTTTCGGTACGTAAATATAACCGGTGATCCTCTCACTTTATATTGCCTCAGGTGGGAAACGGTAAGTTTAGAAAATGATCGATGGTATCGGATCGATCTATTTGTTTCGCAGCTTTTGATAGTTTACGAAAGATAGCAATAGCGGTAAACGTGTGTTATAATTTTCTTTTATTTCCTTTTTTTTTTTTTTTATTATCAAACCATAACACGAACAGTCGTCAAATGGACGATACAGTATCCGTGCATGTTCTACCTCCTTTGATTTTTTCCCTGCTTTATAATTATCCTCTGAATTATTGCACTGGACGTAACTCAGTTTGACGTAACTACGTAACTATGTCCACACAGTTGTACTTATCTTACGTTAAAAACAGGCGATATAAAGAAAGTTGTGTTTCTGGAAAAGTTGCCCGGTTATCGATATCTGTGTGTAAAGAGATTCCTAATTGCAGGGTCGATACTTGAAGAAGTACATCCATCTAGAGTTCAAAGTAAAAAGGCGGGTGTACACGTAAAAAAAGAAAAGTTCGAATTTGTGTGCGAACTTAACTTTAAACTCTTCGCGCTAGTATCGACGAAATTAATATTACAAAAAGTAAGTAGTACAAGAAAAGGAAAAAAAAAACGATAGGGCAAATGGATGTCAAAGACTTTCTCTTTCTCTCTCTCTCTCTCTCTGTTACGCGTTTCTTAAGAAGATTATGACATAACCTCTCATTGACGTGCCCGCTGCTCTGCTACTTACCCCTGAATCCTTACTCTTTAAATACCGCAATGGCACCTCGATTCTAAAAATACGATCATTCCGGTGTTATATCGGATTATGAAACAGGCCTTAAGTCATATTACTTAACGTCTTTATTACGCGTTCAAGTAATATACTGTCCTTATACAGGGTGGGCCAACGTGAATGCAGGCTACGTAATTATATTCTTCAGCTACGGGTTGCACGAGAAAATTCCTCATATTTAATTTGAATGGTTTCAAAGGGTTAATAAGGTGGAAATTCTTTTTCCTGTTGTTTCAAGGTCACCTATATATGTCTTACGTAGATGTATGTATTTCGTTTCTACTGTACGTTGTAGCATTATAATTCTGACTTTAATATTTTAAATCTAATTGTGAAACTTCCTCTATAAAAGCCAATCTCTTTTTTTTTTCAAAGGTTATCTATGTATTTTTTCTTTTTGCTACCGTATGTTGTAGCAGAGACATTGACGTGCATTTTTAAACATGTATAATACGACCGTCGAATGACCTCTTGGACTGTACAAATTTTAAACTAAACGTGAAATTTTTCTATTTTTCGTCGTCGGTTCTTTCACCGAAAAAATTTTTCCTCCGTCGGTATATTACCGTCTATAGAATTTCACGTGTCCGTGAAATTTTTCTAAAACAAAGCTGGCGGCCAGTTGACATTTTGCACTCGTTCGTACGCTCAAGAATCGCCTCTTGACATATCGACATGCACCGGTCGGAATCGCTCCGTATATAGACGCGTGCAAGTTGCGACGCACGGCGTCGGGGAATGTTACATTACCGCCTATCGATTCCCGTTATTCGTCAACACCTATCCCCCTTCAGTCGAAGAGAAGCGATAGCCGGGAAAAAATGTGTTGCGAGGTGCGATTCTAGCCGACGAACGCGTGAAAAAAAAGAAGAAGAGAAATATTGCATCCTCGCACGAAGCTTTCCTCCGTGTAACGAACGCTAATTGCATTTTATGCGTCCTTGAGGTTAGACTGCTCCGCCAAGGCGTAGCGAATCGAATTAGCCCTTTTACACGTTCGTATCGGTTTCCGTGAAACGTTTATTCGAAACCGTAATCACAGAGATTATTACGTGTTTATGGGGTTAAACGGAGAATGTAACCAAGAATTTTTTATTATCTCAGCCTTTTTATGGTCTCCTTTTTGTAAATTTATTTTTAATTTGTGTTCGATGTTTTTATCATTTTTTTCTTTTTTTGAGGTTAACTTTTTAGACGAATATCATGTCGGAACGTTTTTGAATAAATTCAATAATGTAAGAAAGTTTTCAGAATGCAATTTATTTGAGAAACATCTCAACTATTTCCAAGCATGCTCTCCCTAAAACCCATCTAACCCTAACACCAATTACATAACGAGCACTTCGCCCTACATACCGCTTCCTTAATTTCACTCTGTCCGTTAAACCAAAACCTCCTGTGCTCGTGTCTCTAAGCGTGCCACGATAAATCACCACTGTACGCAGCGTCTCACTAACAGAAGCCCTCTCACGGCAGAGAAGCGGAGAAAGGAGTAGTGGAAGGGAAGAGAGAAAGAAGGAACAGAGCAAAAACCGCAGAATTTGGTAATCGTTAAGGGGCAGAGAGCGAGAAAGGGAGAGGGAGAGAGAGTTCAACCTCTCCCCTCGAACAAGCGAATTAGTCGGGCAACGTTTCAGCTTTCCGCCGTGAGCGTTTTTTCCTCTCCGCCTACCGTCGTCGGTTCGTGACACGCGAGAGCGTAAGGGTCTTTCATTACGACTTCGTTACGATTCCCCGACGAAGAGAGAGAAAAAGGAGCGCGCGCGCGCGCGAGAGAGAGAGAGAAACTTAGGGACAGAGGGAGAGTGGAAACATGGGGGTTTCTCTCCTTCGAACCGAGAAAATGGGGACGCCACAGACGAAAGAAGTATAGAAGAAAAGGTAGGGGGAGGGGAGGAGACGCGACTGCTAAAGGGGAGGTATAGCCATCGAAAGAGAAAAGCAAAGCGACGTCTTTTGGGAACAGCTGCTTCTGCTTATGTCCGTAACGTTCGTCACAGAGAAAACTTCTTGGATTCTCTCCGATATGAAAGAAAGACAGATAAAAGAGAGACAGCCGTACGTACGTACGTAACGTAGCTGGTAGAAAAAGAAAAATACAAGAGCGGAAGGCAAAGAGCTACAACTCGAAGAAAGGAGCGACCGTGAGCGCGCGCGACCGACTGAACAGAGGCGGTGAACTATACCATGATAGAGAAGGATGAAAGAGAAGAAGAAGAAGTAGTGGAGGGGGAAGAGGCGTGGGTGTGGTGGTGCAGGGTGCAGAAGAACTCGTCTATATACGGGGAACCCCTGCTGCTCACCGAGTGCCGATCGATCGCACCGCGCGCGTTCGCTCGTCCGTACTCTACTCTCTCACTCTTCCCCCCTCACAACCTGCGACCCATAGTCCATCATTCTCTCTCCGATACACACACCCTCCCGCCCTCTCCTTCTCACACGCGTTGCCTCCTCTCTGTCTGGCCAGTGCTATACCGGCAGGCTAGCCCAAGAGCGCCTGCCTGCCTGCAACCCGTCTGGCTTCACGCGACGCTCGCATTACCACGGTCATGTTTCTGGTAAGATTTCCACGGAGAATAGCTGCAACGAGGAAAACGAGGAGAAAGCTTGAAGATACGGACGTATATGCGCGTATATACAGGGTGTTTCTGAATTAGTAGGTGGATATTTAATCGGTCAGTGGGACTCGCTAAAAAGAATAAAAGAAACTACACAGTGGTTGGTTTCAGATAAAGTAATCATAGTCCAGAGTTGTTCAAGTTGGTAATTCGTGTTCAAAGGTTTGAAGTTATATTTTTGGAACAATGCACAACGGGAAATTTCATTTGTATCTCGATATTTTTGTGGGCGTTAATCTTGTATTGTCGGAAATGGCGGACATTTTGAAATGGAAGTAACGTTAATAGTCCTTTTGGTTGTCAACTTATTCGTAGTACGTTATTTTATTGTTATTTGTTTTAATTTATCTACGTCAAAATGGCGGTTAGTCGGTAAGTTAACATCGACGAAGAATTTCCGACTTTACCGAATTTTTTTCACCAACCTTCCGAAGACATATACCATTTTTTTTTATCCGATTTCCATTTATAAAACATCGACAAAGTTTCATTTCGGGTAAGTACCGAGACACCGTGTATATAAGGGGATGCACATGTAAAACAGATAGGATGTGTACAGAGTTCGTGTGTTTTCGGAACTTGCAGGCTGCGGGCATTCCGCTTGTTACGCCGGGATTAGAAACGGAACTTCGTGTTCGCCCGCTGGCTGGGATATCCTCGTCGCGTTGGGGATCAAGCTCGTGTTACTTCTTTCCTCGTGGTTCGTGTGTTTTTTTTTTCCTTTCTTTCTTTCTCTTGGTCTCGTCGAGAGAGAGAGAGAGCTACCTCGAGCGAGCAAACGACATTTAGTCGAGCCGGAATGTTCGTTACCGAACGGAACGCACCGGTTATTTCGGGGAAAACGTTTATGAAGACAATTTGCAAACGCGGACCACCCGCGGGGAACTACGGTGTGTCCGGCGGGATCCAATCAAAATATTTGCCGCGAGAACGCTGGGGGCGGAATCGAAAAAATCGTATCAACGACGGCGGTGACTTTGCGCCACTTTGAAGTCGACTGCAGCCCGACTCGGTCGGTAATCGGCATTTATCGAGTCGAATAAACTCCGTAAATAGAACCGAGAGAGCCCGCGAATGCAACGACGCGGCAATTTCCTTTGGATTTTAATGGCGCGCCGAAGAGTTTCGAAGTGGACGGCTATTGGTGATTGATCGCGGAGAAATCGGGGGATAAAGGCTCGATGCGTGGGAGGGAAAGCGGTGGGGTAGAGAGGTTTTTATAATTTGTCATGCGAAGAAGATCGGTGATGTTTTTAGCGTTATTGCAGGTAGTTCTTACGTTGCTTGTATGTTGTTTCTTGGTACTGGTAATTTTTTACGTTGTTCAACACGTAGCTTTTTGGTATTGCTAATTTTTTACATCGTTTGCAGTTACTTTTTTTGGTATTGGTAATTTTTTACGTTATTTGCAGCTAGTTTTTTTGGTGTTGGCAATTTTTCACGTTGTTTGCAGCTAGTTTTTTTGGTATTGGTAATTTTTTACGCTGTTTGTAGGTAGTTTTTTGGTATTGCTAATTTTTCACGTTGTTTGGTATCGTAACAGCAATTTATTGTGAAATAACTTCGCGCACACAAGCTAATATTATTATAATTTCGAAATAACGAATTTATGTGTGTAATAATAAAGTAAAGATGAAACGAAAATTCTGTTGCAACTTATTTCAAAATTATGGCTATTTCTGTTGTTTTAACAATTGTTTATTTTGCTCGGACTGAACTTGCAAGTGAGAGAAGTAACCTCACTTCAATACCTACAATCAACGTATAATGTTTCACGCGTTACCTCGCTCATTGTTTGTAAACACTCACACGATGTTCTATACATCGTTTCAGTTTATTTTCCCGATGAGAAAGTTGCTAGCAACACTTCCTGGCAAGACGTGTACGTACCTGTGAACAACAGAAAATAACGTAATGTTAAAACAAGACCAGAAGATAAAAGGTTTGTAGTACTAACTTTTTTCTATTAAAAATTTATTCTACATGGCAGGAAAGGGTTATTTTGCGAATCACATTATGGATCATTTTGTAAGAGATACGCTTCTTTGATACGAATGATTTTTTTCACGTCTATTGTGAATACAATAGCATATAAAAAAGTTACCACGAGTTATAGGGTTATCAAATACATATATTCATTAAACGAACATATTAACAACGATAATAATACCGTTGTAATAATAATTCCGCGAATACTATACGTTCATTTCCGTACACTTAATGTACATCGGCTGTTACATCGAAAATGCAATGTTTGCCACTTCATAACCTCCTACTTTTTTACTCTCCTTTCGCCACTAGAAACAGCCTCAAACGCACACCTACTCCATCTCTCTCCGTCAACGCGAAACGCTTACGCGCATGTGCAGACGACGCGAAATTCGTCATGTTCCATGGCATAGAAAATGAACGCGTGTGACATGTGGAACGAGAGCTACAAGGAGAAACCGTGCTAGAAATTCCACGATTAGAAACGCCCTGGCGAATGGTATCAACGAAACTCTGATCGGGGTCTGTACACTCCTTCATTTTCCTTTTCGACCATCGTTCCTTCGCCTTTGTTCGTGCCCACTCCCCGACGTTTCTAACCTAACTCCCCCCAAACTTCGCAGCCTTTACATTTCGATTTCCAAGTGAAATTCCGTTCTCTCAACAAGCTCTCGGGTTTTCTCTTTTCGTGGCTCGTCGTGATGGAGTTGCCTATGGTATTCCTCTGCACCACGTGTGTGTCTAGGATTTCTCGACCGAATTGCCTGCCTGCCTGCCCTCGTCTTTGTTTAGCCGGGGAGATTCCTGATCCCGACGGTCGCGGAGCCGGAAATGAAGCTCGATCTGTGTGCCGCAGCGCCGCGGGATCACGGCAACGCCGCGCAGAGATCGGGAATTAACCGTGCGTTTTATATCGCGCTTTCGTTTCACCGCCACCACGGTGATTTCAACGTCGAAACGAGACGAGGGGGAAAAAATAAAAGAAAGGAAAAGGATATATAAAAGAGAAAGAGAGAGAGAGAATTGGGAAGGGAAAAATAGAAATGAACGAACCACCACCGATGGGGAGAGAGTAGCTCGTTGATTAAGGCATAGGCGCGCGCGCAGGAGCGACCATTATCCTCGCTCTTTCAGATCCATTAATATTTCGGACGCGGCACGGATCGACATGAAAATTTCAATTTCCGGCAACAAACGAAGCGCAGCGTTGCGCGGCTAGATGGAAACGGCGCACGTATTGTCGATGATGCGTCAAAAGCCCGCGTAACTCGCGCTCGCCGATATTAATTGATGAAAAACCCGGAGGAGAAGCGCTGTTCGCTGCTTCGAGAATCGAATTTATATATGTACCTTTCTCGATCGAGAAACGAATTTTTCTGCGAAGTGTCCCCCTGAGCGTATAGGATGTTCCGCAAGATTTACAAAATATTTTCCGTGGCATCTGTGAGTGTACATGTTATTTCAAAAGATAGGACGAATTTTTCTGCACATTTCGCGAGTGTATAGAGTGTTTCAAAAGATCGAGACGAATTTCCCCGAGGTTCTCGTGGGTATACAGAGTGTTTCAAAACATTAGGAACGAATTTTTCTGCTATGTGCTCGTGGGTACACAAGGCGTTTCAAAATATCGACAAAAATGTTTCCCTGGCTTTTGTGAGTATACAGGGCCTTTCAAAAGATAGGACGAATTTTTCTGCACATTTCGCGAGTGTACAGAGTGTTTCAAAAGATCTAGACGAATTTCCCCGCGGTTCTCGTGGGTATACAGAGTGTTTCAAAACATTAGGAACGAATTTTTCCGCAATGTGCTCATGGGTATACAGGGCGTTTCAAAATATCGACAAAAATTTTTCCCTGGCTTTTGTGAGTATACAGGGCCTTTCAAAAGATAGGACGAATTTTTCTGCAGATTTCTCGAGTGTACAGGGTGTTTCAAAGGGGTAAGACATGTCTTCATACAGAGTGTTTCAAAATATCGACAAAAAAATTTTCCACGGCTTCTATGAGTGTACAGGGTCTTTCACAAGATAAGACGAATCTCTTACAGGGTGTCCAAAAGATTGGGACGAATTTTTCCGCGGTTTTCGTGGTTATACAGGACGTTTCAAAATACAGAGAACGAATTTCTGTACGGTGTTCGTAGGTATACAGAGTGTTTCAAAAGACTGGGACCAAATTGGTACAGTACATTGAGGACAAATAGAAATTCATCTTATTTAACTTATCGGAAATGCTTTATCACGAGGGATTTATTCTCTTCGTATCAGAATGAGAAATCGATCATAATTTCTTTTCTCAAAAGAAAAGAAAAAAAGGTTACAGGAGGTTAATCGTAACTGCAATAATACTTGTCAGTTTCGTAGCTCTCACTAATAAACAACCGAACCATCTTCCGCTGCCGGACTATCGCCGCCTTGTTCCTTCCATTCACACGTCTCGGACTTTTGCACCGCTTTTGTCTCGCCTCGGTTTATCTCTTCGATCTTACGTATCCCAACGTTTAGTCTATTTTCGTTGTGATTTATTTTCTAACCGGCGCGTAACAACGAACAATTATAGGCTTAACGAGTTTGCGCGGAATACCGGCGGTGCTCACATATACGGGGGGAGAAATGTTACGCAATGGAGTAATCGGCAAAACAGGAGGTATTTCCGTATCGTCGATATCCAAAGCAGAAAAGAGCTATTCGCAAATATTAATAGCAAATAACGCGATATAACTTTCTCTCGTCGGTGACAATTGTGTAATTATCGACATTTAAATACGCGGAAATATAAAATACAGGAAATTACAGAATACGAATTAAATTGCGGGATAAACGGGAACAAAGGAACCGTTCGAAAATTTATAAATAATAAATACACCAGAGAGTAAAAAAGAACAGCTCTGCAAACAAAATTCAATTGTGTACGAACTTTTCTCGTCAATTCGACTTCCTCGAGTGCACACCCCGTTGTCAATTTCGTGCCAGCCTTACGGAAAAACACACCTTGCAGCGAATGTTGCGCGTGTGTACTAGACATGCAGGCTGTTTTAGGTGGCGTTGCGTGAGAATTAATTCAAACCGGTTGCGCGAACTCTCTCTTTTATGAAAGCGTGTTTAATATCTATTGGAAATATACAGAGGCGGCCGTTATAATCCGCGGATATCGGGGTGACAAACATTTTTATCGGCGTCCACTGGATGGCCACGGGTGTATAAATGAAGTTTTAATCCGCGATCGTCGGTTTAAATTTCGTGAAATATTAACACTCCGCCAGGAGAGGATTTTACGTTGGCCAAACGCAAACTACAGGGGGATTTTGTGGTTCCGCGTGTGTGCGCGCGTACACGCGTGTACACGCTGCGTGGATTTTAATTTCGGAGAGAAACGGGGAGAATGTTCATTAGGAAAACGTTACTCGGTCTCGAAGGTTTATCACCAATAAGGTTAAAACCAGGTCCGAGAATTATTCGAAAATTATGCTACCGCTGCGGGTTTGCTCCCATTTTCCCAATTTTACCGGGACACTGAATTAACGGAGTATGTACTCTTATCGATTCAACGAAAGCTGCGTATAAATGATTGAAACGGCGAAAGATTTATGGTTAAAAGAGCACACGGTGTTATGGTCAATTTTGCGAAATTTTTTATGTAAATTTGAACTTTCTAAATTTAAGAGGGTGCACGCTGAAGATAGGTGAAGTTTGGGAATTTTTTTGTAGGTAACTACTGAATGAAAAGTTTTGATTTTTTTCGAAGGACATAAACGCAACTTTCGGCTTCTTTGCGCAATTTTTGAAAAGTAAAAATGTTACAAAATGGGGGAGTTATTCGGTAATTGCGAAATTTACTGTTTCGCTGGAACATCGATTGCTGTTCGCCATTGCTGGTAAAATTTGGAACGTCCGAAATAAAAAATTCTTTTTGATTTATGGACAGAAATGTATCGCCTACAATGTAGCGTAAGATTTTTGAAAAATTGCAATTATTGTAGAAACGGTGGCAGTTTGAAGAGGAAACAACTTTTTTTTACCAAAAATGTCAACTTTAGACGTTTCTGAGAAATTAAATAATTGAGATATCGAAAAAAACATCTGCTGCATGATAGATAATATATTTTTATATATGAATCCAAAAGAATTTTTCATTTCGGACGCTCCAATTTTTACCAGCGATGGCGGCCAGCAATCGATGTTCTACCGGAAGATGTTTCTCAATAACTCCGCCATTTTGTGACATTTTCACTTTTCAAAAATTCCAGAGAATAAAACAATACATTCGCATCCTCCGAAAAAATTGAATCTTTTCGTTTGGTAATTTCCTGTAAAAAAATTCTCAAAGTTTGCCTATTCTTAGAAGCCTCGGGGACGCTGTGTATCTCCTTAGACGGAATTTTTAAATAGGCAAACTGCGTTCAAGTCACAGCCTTGACTTTCTCACAGACGTAACGCATACTTCTACTTATCCGAAGTTGTCATGGGAGTTGTTGCTGATTGAAATGCAGGCGTGCAGGAATTTATTTGAACGCAAGCATTGGTTATGTATGATATGAAAGTACTTGGTGAATTAATGTCGAATGTAACAATTGTACATAGATAATTAGGGCCTCATAATGGACGTGTGGAAACTCGCAAATGTAATATGTTTTCAATCAAAATAAATCATTTTGCCATTGTGCTGCTCGATACACGCGTGTGTCCAGTCCACCTCTGGCCGCGTGAGCAAATACAAATTGCAGAGAATTATGTGCTGTAACATTTATCCGAAATTAACAATTCATCGAGCATACCCAAAATTCATACGGTGAATCTTTAAGCGTATAGAGAGATGAGAGAGAGGAGAGACACAGAAAGAGAGGGAGAGACACAGAAAGAGAGGGAGAGACACAGAAACACACGGAGAGACACAAAAAGAGAGGAAGAGACACAGAAACAGAAGACAGGGAGAGATACAGAAAGAGAGGGAGAGACACAGAAACAGAAGGAGAGACACAAAAACAGAGAGAGAGACACAAAAGCAGAGAGAGAGACACAAAAACAGAGAGAGAGACACAAAAACAGAGAGAGAGACACAAAAACAGAGAGAGAGACACAAAAACAAAGGGAGAGCATAGAAGCAGAGGGAGAGACACAGAAACAGAGGGAGAGACACAGAAAGAGAGGGAGAGACACAGAAACACACGGAGAGACACAAAAAGAGAGGGAGAGACACAGAAACAGAAGGAGAGACACAAAAATAGAAGGAGAGATACAGAAACAGAGGGAGAGACACAGAAACAGAGGGAGACACCGAAAGAGAGGGAGAGACACAGAAATACAGGGAGACACAAAAAGAGAGGGAGAGACACAGAAACAGAAGGAGAGACACAAAAACAGAAGGAGAGATACAGAAACTGAGGGAGAGATACAGAAACACAGGGAGAGATACAGAAAGAGAGGGAGAGACACAGAAACAGAAGGAGAGACACAAAAACAGAGGGAGAGACACAGAAACAGAGGGAGAGACACAGAAACAGAGGGAGAGCAGAGAGAGAGGCGACAAATGAAACGATCCTTAAATATGATAATTTTCAACGCAAATAAGAACTTCAATTGGGCAGATTAGGTTATATTTGATAAGATATATAAGTAGTATCAGTGATTCAACGAGAAGCAAAATGAAATTGAATGTTAAATAATTCGAAACAATGAAATTCTCAAGTGAAATTCCATTAGAAGTGAGACTTGTTCAATTCCATAGGATATCGAGATAATCCTGGGTCTTATTCCTCGAGTAAAACGAAGGGGTAGCAAGATTAGCTTCCGGTGTCTGGGTCCACTTGGCCTAAAAACCAGACCAGCTCCGCTGAAACGGGGGGAGGCTCAGCAATTGGTTTCTGGTCGCGCGAGCTTGCATCTTTTCGGGGATTTAAAGAAGACGAATTCGCCTCTGCTGCTTGTTCCTGGATCGGCGCGAAATAACTTTTCCTCCTCGCTCGAAAGACGAGCATCTTTCTGATGCTGCGGGTTTCTTGCGGAAGTGCATTAGACACGTCTTGATTAAAGAGAGAGAGAGAGAGAGAGAGATGCAGGAAGGCGGAGAGATTATTATTTTTCTTCTGGAAGCTTGGACTGCAGGCAATTTCACGGGCGTCGGGGAAGAGAACCGCGCTCTTAATGAACGCCATATTATTTTCTGATGCACCGACTTGTTTCTTTTCACAAGCAAACCCTCCTCCAAGACTCATTTCGCTTTAATTTCTTCCCCATTCTTCCTCTCCCCTCTCGAATTGTTTAAATGTTCGAAAGTGAAACGAATGTATTTGCTTCTTTCTATTTCTTTTTTCTCGAAGAAGTTGACTAACTAGAATCTCCTTGGTTTCCAATGACAGTGGAAATGTAACTTTTTTTTTTCTTTCTTTTTTCATTTCCTCTTTGCAGAAGAACCAGTCAGAGAAGTTTGTAATGTCATAGATACACCTTTTTTATTCTTTTTTTTCTGTTTTACAAAAGTGTATTTTATATATATATATATATTTTTTATCTTGCATCCTGTGGCAGATGTTGAGACGCAATTTGTCATGTTTCAATTCAAGCTTTAGAGAAAGTTCGAAATTCGAACAGATGATCATCATCTCGATGAAACCAAGTATAACAGCTAGGAATTTATTAATATTACACAGAACACCGACGTGCACGTCCCTTCTCCTTTTTCTTTCGTCTGATCCTTGGTCGTTAATTACAGTACTTCGCTGACCAATCGATCAATCAGAAAGGAAAAACAAGTGTCTCTGGGTAATGTCACTTCGATAATTTAACAGCGATACAACAAGTTCTGTAGTGTCGCTATCAATATAAATATAACTCAATGTCGCCTTGTTCGTGTTGTTATCGATGCTCCTTTGCTTCGACAATATTTTATATAATTTCAAGCAAAAGTATTACTTATCTGTCCTCAGGGACGAACGATTGGATTTCTCGTTTTGCACGCGATTCTCGTCCAACTGTTCGATCTAACGGGTGGCCGAGAAAGAAGGATAAATACCGTTCGATTGTAGCGTTGGTTCAGGGCGTGTTTAGGCTGAGATTTAGGTTCAATCTTTTGCGAACGATTGGTGCGTGTACGAAAGAATCGATCAGGTCCAAAGATTGAAATTTCTACATAATTTATATACAAATGTAAACGGGAATTAAAATAGTGACGCAGTTGTCTGTTGAATTATTAATCGGTGTCTTAACCCTTACTGCGTTCTTCGTTTTGACTGTACACTTAAGACTTTTGGGTGAAAAAGGACCTAAGACCTTGTGTGTAATAATTTTTGTTTCCAACGCGACATATGAACCTAGACAATAAACGTTTAAAATAATGTTAAGGAACGCAAACTTGTTATCGGCAAAAATTGCATTTTTGTTTCCAACGCGACATATGAACCTAGACAATAAACGTTTAAAATAATGTTAAGGAACGCAAACTTGTTAACGGCAAAAATTATTAAAACTATAAAAAGGCGGTGGGTCAAAAAGGACCCGAAAGACCGCTCTAGGGTTAATACGGTGTGCAAAACGTGAGAAAACTGAGGCTGACAATTTCGAGCGTTCGTAGCTTCGAATCGCTTCGTCTCTAAAGAGTTCAGCTATAACATTATCTGTTCAGTTTTAACCCTTCGACAGTTCCAAAACACTGTCAGTAAAAAAAAAATAAAATTCGCATCGAAACATATTTCAAGCACAATTGAAAAAAGCTCGCGTTTGCAGTATTTCTTCGAACGAACAATCACCGTACAACGTCAAGCTTCTATCAAAGCTTGATCGTATACCGGATTAGGATTCGATATTTCCATTCAGAGTCCCGTAACAGATTCACCCGGGGTTCAGGGAAGAAGAGAAACCGGGAACTCGGGGAATCCCGGCGAGGATCTCGTTAAAAAAAGATGCAAAAGGCTTATCACTTTAACAGGGAAAGACCATTCCGGTCCATGAATAATAATTAAAGGTTAGATTAAATGTTGACGGAGTTGAGATGTGTAACGGGCGTTGAATATAAAGCAGATTATCGGCGCGGCGTTCTACTTTGAAAACAGGCAATCAGCGTTCAATAAGCCGATCAGTTTAGAGCCTGCGGCGACTAAATTTCGATCGAGACTCACTCCTCCACCTCGTTGATCAATCAACGTAGAAGTAGTAACGGACACTCTGTGTTCTTCCTTTCACGAACATTGAACGCGTTTTCGAACAACCTTCCGTATCTTCGAACCTTTGTGCGTGAAAATAAGTTCATCTTTTTTTAATAGTTTTCACAACTTCGATTTTTGCAATCGAATCTTGTAAAATCTACTCCTCTGATCGTCTACAATGACAGGCGTGACTTGGAAGTTACGTGTCCATTCATCTGTATCATATAAGTCTCATTTTTATTTCTTCGGTGCTCTACCCCGCTGCACTGTTATTAATTCTTACGTCTCCCATTGAAACGTAAAAATGTGATTCTCCTGACAGAAGAAATATCAGGCTGCAGAAGGTCGCTGTAAAACTGTGAACTAATCTCCAAGGGAAGAAAGATCGATACGCGGCAAACGATTTCAACTTAAAACATAATTTCTAAATAAATGAAAGGATAAGATCTAATTTTCTCCGAACTTAAAATCAAACTTTGTCACCAAAAAAGTAACACAAGACAGACTTCTTCTCTTTATTATTCCCAAAAAAATTCCTAACCCTCGAGCTACCCTAATTTCCTCCTGAACTACACAAACTCTGAAGTACAAAAAATCGGGAAAAATATCTGCCAAGCACAATGTCGCCTACAATCCACCAGAGGAGACGAAAAAGTCTGAAAATTGTTTGCGAATAACGTGTGCGTCCACAAAAGCTAACAGAGCACAACCGTGTCCGTTCTAAGATGATCGACAAACATAGTGTCATGCTCTAGCCAAACGCGTCGTCTATGTACCATCGAGGTTATGTCACCAAAAACGATGTCCAGGCCATGCTACGATGCAAACACACCCGCCCGAGTCCACTGGCTGCACTTCTCTGCTCTCTACCTTTCCTTGAAACGACGACACGTTGTCGAAAGGGTGTCGCCAATGAGCTTACATAACGTACACAACGTTCGTTGGTTCTCGGTGTTGTACGCGGTGGTCCCGTATTTTTCTCAAATGTCAATAGCACACGCTGCGGCGTTCTCCACCTGTGCTCGCGATAAATGTAAATTTTCCAGCCCAACCAAGCCCTCCCTCTCGCCTTTTTTTGGCATCCCCCTAGGGCTCGTTTTCAACGCACCTATAGTGTCAACCCTTTCGGCGGGTACTCGAGGATAAACTGGCTGTTAGGCTGTATGTACGGCGAGCCGCTTCCTTTTTTCTCTCTCTTTCATTCAACTCTTTTTTTTTTACGTATTTTTGCTGTGACAACGAAAGGAGTGTTCTGAATCAGATTTTGACTTCCAAGCTTTAACCCTTTAACCTGTAACAACGATTCAGGCTCGTGGGAGAGATTCTGGTGAAGATGTGAGAAAAATAGTGACGGAAAAAAACTTCGAGGGACCCAACCGGGACTCGAACCCGGGACCTTCGGCTTAGCAAGCCGAGGCTTTACGCATTGCGCCAACAACTCCCTCTCTATTCTCCCTTAGAAGTTTCTTATTTGAGTATGGAGGCCCCGATACTACATAATATTTTCACTTCTACTGAATATTCAAAGTTTGCAAGATAAGGGGTTAATGTTTGCAAGGTTTCTAATATAATATAATTGTAGAAATCGACGGAAAAATTTTGAAGGACCCAACGGGAATCGAACCCGGGACCTTTGGCTTAGCAAGCCGAGGCTTTACGCACTGCGCCAACAACTCCCTCTCTATTCTCCCTTGTCGGTTTTCTATTTGAGTAAGGGGGCCCCGATACTACAATAGTTATATTAGTAAGAAGAATTCGTTGTAATACTAACTTTCGTTTGAATTTGTAACACTGAATAATACTCGAGTGCGAAGCGAATAGGACGGTAGAAAAGTGAATTAATCGATGATTAAGCGAGCACTGAGGATTACTGAATGCAATTAATCTGTAACAGATTAGATTTTGTTACCTGATACAGTAAACGACTGACGCTTAGATGCATAGTCAGAAAAAAATCATAGGTTAAGGGGTTAATAGTATTGAACTTTCGGTATAGTTGGCTGATTAACGTTGTTGACTGCCACCGTTGGTCAGCTGTGACCGGATATGGTTTCCCCTATGGGGCCAGGGTGGTCATCGGTGACCGGAGGGTCCCGAATGTTTGGAGTAATTGAAATAAAACGAATATCGTCGACTAAAAATTTCGAACATCGCAGCTAATTAGACGTTATTTTGAATTAACTCTTTACGGTCGAACGCTGAACGTTCTGTGGACGCCCTTTGCCTGCAGAAACGGGGAAAAATAATACTATGCACACAGCTTGAACAAACTCATTTGAATAAAATTTATACGTTTTTTCGGGCAATAATTGACTGAGTGCGCGTTACCAAAATATAATTCCGACCAGTGCACAACTAACATGCCAACGGAAAATAGAAGATTTAAAAAAAAAAAAAGAAATAATAATAAAGCACAATAGGCATAATGTAACGCTATGTTTAGAATAATGAAAATTTTCTCGTAGTAAAATTATACTCACAGAACATTATGACAAAGTTCGATCTAAAAAAACTGGAACACCCTGTATACATTAATAGAAGCGTTGGCGAGGACTAGCGAGAAAGGTTAGCGTTACCCGTCCATCTAGCGGTGAAGCGTAGGAGTTACCCCCCGCAATTCTTTTAAAGAATTTATTACTACTCTATCGATCGTCGTGTGAAAGCGTAATGGATACTAAATTGAGACGAATTTTTCTTCGAGTATTCTCTCTGGTCACTAAAGGGTTAAATTGCAATCAGCTCGTACAGTGGAGAAAGTGTGTAAAAGTGGTTCATAAGTATGTACATTTTTTTTTTTTCCAAATAAAAAGAAGTAGCAATCCTTTATCTCCATTTCTATTTTCCAATATCTTAAGGGTAAACGCAACAACAGAATTTGTAAGGTACGTTCTCCCCAGTGGGATTGAATACGCGAGAATACGTGTCGGGTCGCCTATATTTAACGTGGAAAGAACGCCGCTAGGGAAGAGGATCGGATAGATCACGCCTTGGCTGCCACCACACATTATTGAGAATTCCCGCTATCAGGTTCGAGGGGTATCCTCTCTGCCTCACCACTCGACAAGCTCTAATCCAATCGAGAAATCTTCCGATTTACATTTGCCGGATGCGTCCTCGTCCTCTCTTTCTCTCTCTCTCTTTGCTTCTGTCTATCCGGCTGATTTCTTCTTTCGCCGTATCTCTCGGTTGCGCGCTTACGGTGAATTGACGTGTTAAATTCATGATAGATTAGGATGATGCAGGTAGGAAGAGAAGTAAGGTATATGTGGTTTCTTTTATATAGAATTTGAAGGAGTAAGTGGGTGATGAATATGCGAATTTGGATAAACGTGGGAAGAGTGTGTGTGGGGTTAAGTGCATGAGAACAGGTGCGTTGATAGTGAGAAAAATTGTGCATGATTTTATGGCGAATGTGAACCTACGAGTTTCCTTCTTTATTATAGTCTGCACGTCGTTGTTGAAGTTACTTCTCGCAGAGAATTTCTCAGGGAAGGTGGAGAAATTTCAGTTATTTTTCATGCAAACTTTCACGAGATCGAAGTCGGGTTTTTTTCTTTTTTTATGTTTCTTCGGTGAAATATAAAATACCACAATTTTCTGACTGATATTTTTGTCAGAGTGAAACACGAATACAATAAATCCTACGTAGAGGTAGATTGAAGCAATTGAGGATCATACAATCAAGTTCCATTTTTACCCAAACCAATTTCTATCCGGTAAAAATAAACCGGATAAAAATCCTTCTTCTATTATTACACTAAAAAATAGAATAACTCGTACTCTCTCTCTACCTCTCGACAAACTACAATCACCGTTCAATAGAACAGCGGTGCAACCTGACTCTATGTACTGGCTACGTCGAAAATATCTTTTCATCCAACGAGTGTCATTCGCAGAAAACTGCAATTCAACACTTCCACGGTTTTCGTGCAATTTTTAAGGAAAGGGGACCCTTCATCTCACTTCTTACCTCAACTTACTCCAAGTACTCATTTATTTCCCACAATCTCTCGACGCCCCCGCTACACCACTCCTCCGCCCAGAAGACGCATAAAAACACACACAGGGGGCGGGGAAAGAGAGGGAAAAAAGGGAGAGAGAGGATTTCTCTTTCTCGAAAAGACAAAAAAGGCAGAGAAAAGTAGAAAAAAGAGAAAAAGGGAGAGAAAAGGGGGGAGTACAGAGAGAGAAAAGAAGAAAAACGAGAAAGAGTGAGAAAAAAAAAGAGAGAGCACAGAAAGAGAAAAGGAGTGAGAGGAGAGACAAAGAGAAAAGAGAAAAAGAGTGAGAGGAGAGAGAAAGAGAAAAAGAGTGAGAGAGGAGAGACAAAGAGAAAAGGAGAGTACAGCGAGAGAAAAGAGAAAAAGAGTGAGAGAGAAAGATGAAAACAGAGCACATAGAGAAAAAAAGAGCGAGAGGGAGGCGTTTCAATGGCGTCAACGGCTGCGAAGGATTTC
>NW_017100231.1:336381-340495 GCF_001263275.1 Habropoda laboriosa | reverse complement strand
GCCCCCCCCCCCCCTGGAAAAGCCACGGTATACGGGGGAGGTGATCGTCGCTATTTTTAAAAAGAATCGCCTCCAGGGACGAGAAAACTCAAGGCTCTAGAGAGAGGCGTTGAAAAGGGACGGCCGGCACCGTAGTATACCGAGAAGCAATTAGGCCGCTCCCTAAGGACTGCACAAGAGCCAGCTAATCTCGAATCTCGACTTTTTCAAGAGACTACGATCAGAAGAGGAGAGGATCGAAGCGAAACTTAGGATGTAGGCCTGGATAGATGGCTTGGCTTCGCTTGGCTCGGCTTCTCTTGTGCCACAGGCTTAGTGACGCGTTAATTGTACGCTCATACACCCGGGTGAATTATGAACGGTTACTGTGACTCATATTATGTATTACCTCCTATCGTGTACTATCATCTATCGCATTAGAATATCATACCCACGATGAACTGTGTAATTCGTAGACTCTTTTGTTTATCGACTTATGGAATTCGTCGTTCTTTTGCCGATTCTTTGTGATCGGTACTTGATTAGGTCATCCCGTAAGTTCGTGCCGAAAGTGAAAAATGAAAAATTACACAGCGGCGACATTATGGTCTTACTAAAAACAAAATAGGAAAAAGTTGTGAAATGAGAAGGTGCTTAGGTTTTTTTTTTCTTTTTTAACAAATTTGAAGGTTCGTTGGAAGTATTGATCTAAATTATAAAATTCGACTCGAACTTATGGGATGGTCTGATACTTTGGAGGAAGTACAGTAGAATTTTTCTTTATGGGGACGTAATATGACGAGTAAAATAAATACTGTTTATCGTAGAGACTTTTTTTTTTTAATAATCATGGAGGAAATGAAGTGGAATCTTGAAGAATATTTCTTCTTCTGATTTTTTTTATAATTGTACAATAAAATTCTTTAATTCGAATATTTTGATATTGTATATTTTATGATTACATAAGATTCGAATGAGAAATTTATACGAAACATTTCCAAAAGTATCGCATTATAGAAACGATCGATGGAAAATCTCACGATCGAGAAAAAAAACGAATGTTTCTGTGCATCGTAATTGTATGCCTCGACAATCGTCGCTAATTGCTCGGAAAGAATTTGTCAACTTCATTAGACGCTCGACAGCGCGAATATCCTTGAAAAACCGTTCAATTAGATTTACACGAGGAATCGTCGACGTCAACTACGAAACCTTCCTGATGCACGTGCGGCAGCGATACAACGTGACACTATCGTCTGCGATAAGAACGATGGCAATATGAAAGAAAAATCGGCATTTTTCTGGGCAAAGATCGTAAAATTTTTTGAATATTTCAAAAGACCTCAGTAACACAAATGTGTTGCTTCTAAGTCGTTAAAATAATAACACTAAGTCGAGCGAATTTTTACTGCAAATGAACGGCATTGAAAAGAAGTTAAAAATGATAAGAACGAGGAAGTACGAAGACTTGTTTATTTTATTAACGAAAGTTTTCTAACGGTAAAACACATTTCTTAGATAAAACACTGGAAGAACTTCGTCAAGCATAAAGATAAATCCTCCTCTACGCTTCTTATTCGAAGCAGTGTGTAACTAAAGTTTGCAAACTGAGATTGCAGAAAACGTTCAATGTATCGCGTACCGAGATTTTCTCTTTAAATTTTCAACATTTTAGACAGTTAACGTCACTCAACAGGGTCGTGAACATGTCAAGCTGTCATGCTTGTTTTTCTACTCTCTTTCATTGCACCACAATAAATTACTAAACTCAGAGTCATGGAACTTTTGTTACATACTGTATAACCCCGTTCCTTTCAAATATTCACTTCACTCTTAACGTTAAATATTTACGTGTCTGAGACGGGAATATTAGACAGAAGCCTCTGTAATAGACTCTATATGTGGAACTTTCTATAAAAGGGAGAACAGTTCTTCTCAATTTTTTATGCAATTTTAGTGCAACTTCGTAATTGCAGTTTGGATGAACTGACTTTATATATTCGACTTATTTATATTATTATTAGACGCCCCCTTCCCCTCCGTATGCATATAAATTTTTTTTTCCAACGTTGGCGGTCACCCATCTTAACATTAGCCGCGAGGAATGTACCTTGACTTGGAAAGCTACCGACCAATCACCCTACCCAGTCCCAACTTCTCCCCCGATAAAAAAAAAGCATTCTTATATTATTTAAAGCTAGAGTAACTATAGTAAATTTACCACAGTCATTTGACATAAAATAGTCGCTTCTAAGACACACGGCGTTATAAAGGGTTAAATGAAAATCTACAATTGAATTGAATGAAAAACCACTTTTGCGTGTTATTCAACGAATAACAGTATCGCACAGTACAACGGACAACTGAAAATTTACGAGGACGTGAACAACTCTTCAGCCTCTTCACTTTTCTCCTTTTCCCTACCCTTCCACGATCCTTCGTCTTTCCGATATCAACGCCAGGACGATATACTTCGGAGGACACCGGATTCTTCGGCATACGCGAAATTTCACGATGCACCGGACTCGATCTCCGCTTCTTTATCCCTTCCATAAAATAACGATTGCCTCGTCTCACTTCGCTCGTCATCGGTAGACACGGGGTTCGAACCATTCTCTGTCTTGAAAATTCTCGATCGTACCGGATACAGTGTGAGATACATTACTGTACCCTGTTTTACAATGGAAAGGATTTACAATGTTACACTTCACCGAACACCACTTAAAACCTACCATCTTTCTACTTCGTCAAACCACCCCGATAAATCGACAATATTCAAACATTAACAGCCATTCCCCCGTCCCAGAGACTCCAAACGATCCAACAGCAAGCAACTTAGGCAATTCAATTGGAAATCCGTGGTTGGACGTTCGACGTGTAGTTTAATAAGACCACCCAAATAACAGGCTGCTCTGACAAATAATCTAGCCGTGAGTAACCGTGAAGAACTGGTTAACCTCGACCCCCGGCCTTCTTCTTCTCCTCCTTTTCGCACAGAGGGGTTGCAAGCTGGCGTGACGATGGGAGGAGGGGGGTTGGTGCAGACGGCTGAGACTGATCGATGAAGAAAAGTATGCTATTTCAGGAAGTTTGAGTAGTCGTGACGTAGGCGAATCTGGTGCTCCACACACGCTGTGACACCTTCTTGAGGGCCTATCGATTCCTTCAAGCCTGGCATCCTTCTTCTCCTCCTCCTCCTCTTCTTCTTCTTCCGTTCTGAAAGCGGTGTACACACAGCACACACCAAGAGAAATTCTTATGTAAATCGATTCGAGGCGATACTGTTGAAACCGTGCAGGAAACGCCACGGATGCTATACGGGAGAGACGTACGATCCGCAATACGTGTCGTTCGCTCGGTAGATGCGTCGTCCCCGGGATAAATCGATAAACGGCACGCGATATTAGAAGCTCTTTCCGCCGGATAAACCCACCTCTTCCTCCTCCCTCGAAAGAAGACGAAAACGTTGGATCCTCTAGCGATGCACAGAAACGTGCTGGGCTTCTTCATATATGCCTGGGCTTTAAACCTCTATTGTGCACCTCTTCTCTTTGTCCAGCCCACGCGGCGTGGAAATCAATTTGTTCACGTTTTGCGTTATCCAGTGCTGCGGAAATGCGGCTTGATACGCGGAACAGTCTTCTTCTTCTTCTTCTTTCTCCAATGTTCTCCGCCGGGTTAGAGTTGAACTTTGGAAAAAAAAAAGGGGGGGGGGATCGACAATTTACATTATATCCAGTAGGATGCATATTAAACGTATCAACGACGACGCGTTCGCGTTGGATCGGTTAAAATACAACATCCTGTGTACGAGTGGAACACAAAGAAAGGAGAAATAAATTCCCTAGCTCTTTCACCTTGTACACACTTGCCTGAAAACGAACACCTGTCATCCAAAACACGCGGTTTATTTGCTTTAAAATGCGCTTTCAAGTTCCTTTCATGTTCATTCTGACAGAGAACTATAGTTTGTACGTACGCCACATACTGGGCGTCTTCACTCGTCCCATTAAAATCAACCCTTTTCTCCGACAGTTTCAGCTTATCATTCCACGAAATATTGTACTATTATTATCACACTTAGAAATGACCAGAAATCAAATTTAATTTTCGAAGTCTTAATAATTACTATCTA
>NW_017100231.1:315539-334676 GCF_001263275.1 Habropoda laboriosa | reverse complement strand
CTCTCTCTCTCTCTCTCTGTTTCCTCTACGCTACTGTTATGCATGTTTTGGATATCTAGAAACGAGGTCTGCATTGTCTTCAGTTTCTTCTCGTTACACACATTCTCTGTACCCTATTTCCTACACACACACATCTCCTTTTACTCGGTCGTTTCTTTTTTCCTCGGAATATTTGCAAACTTCTCCCTTACGTCGACTTTTCTCCTTTCTCGCATCCTCTTGTTTTACCTCCTCTCGTCAGTTTCGAAATACACTTCACGTTTGTTTATTCTTACCTTACGTCGAACCTTCAGCCTCCACCAGTTCGCACATCTATATTTAATCTCCATTTTCTTGCGTCTCTAGATTCTTCTGTACTATTTAAAGGGACAATATGCGTTTCCCTTGTTCTCCTCCTCGAGCAACTTCTCCCGGCTAAGTTTTCTCCGTTCTGAATATTTAGAAACACATTACACGTTCTCGTTTCCTCCAGCTTTTTTTTCCACCCCGTCATTTTCTTCCGAATATCGCCGAGCGCGATGCAACTTACATCGCATCTATATCGGTTATTCCGGATATTTGCGTATCGCCTCGCTATCGAGACGTGCTCTCGAACGATATATCGTCGAACGAGGCGAACAGCGGCAGCTTGGCTCGATCGGATTGGCCGTTTAATATTAAATCGCAGAGCAGCCACTTGCCTGTGAGAATATGTTTTATCACGAGACTGCTTCTCTCGGCGAGGCAATCGCACAAAAAAAAAATACACGTTTTTATTGCATTTCTCTCTTTTTTTTTTCCCCCCGACATTTTTACGGCCTCTTTTTTCTGTCTGCGTCTTCTGGGCGCACGATATGATAAGCGGGGAATTATCGTGAGATACAGGAACAACATGGTGGAAGAGAAGAGAGAGGAGAGAGCGGAAAAAAAGATCGGAGATACGGCTGATAAAGAGACGTGGTGCAACGCGGTCAAAGGTTAACTGCGATGTTTCAACGCCACTTATTAGTCACTCTGATTCTTAATTCATTCAGGGAACTGGCTGCGTAAGTCGATATATTAATATACCCCGCACAATCGGGGCGTTTATTTCGTTAGAGCTGCACCGGTTCGTTAAGTATCGTTCCTTTCTGATTGTCGGCACGTCGACGAGCAGCCGCGAGATTCGAATGAATTATATTAATTGGCAGTGATAGAAAAACTCTGCTTCTCTTCTTTTCTATATTTCATATTTTATCGATCACTTCTACGTTCACTGGAAAATTAATTCACTCCTATAGAAATAAATTTCTAACCTAAAAAAAGTTCTCCTAAAAATTTCTCAATTCCCTATCGATCAGTTTCGTGAAAAATAAAATACGAATTTCCCTTTTACATTTGAAAGTATAAAAAATTCCTCGCAGAGATTCACCCTTGTCTTACGAGTTTCTAACCTCTAAGTAAGTTAGCATGTTCCGTAATGATTGCGAAGTTGAGTAAAAAAAAGATAAGTCCAAAAATTGTGTACAATTTGCATTTGGTAATGATTAGCCTTAAATCGGAGATAAAGTTAAAGTTGAAACGCGAGATAAAATGTGATCCGAGTCGCGAGAGAGTGTGACTTCTCGTTGCGAGGGGAAAAGGTTAGGTTAACCTAACCTCTGTGCATTGTTACCTCGAGATACACCATTGCTAAACCCCCGCGTTGCTTCCAAACACCGGATGTTCGATGCAACGCCCAAGAAAGCTCGCTTGCGAAACGACCAGTAGTCGGTAGCGGCGTAGGAAAGAATTACAAATGCAAAGGAGTAAGGCACGTCTTCCGAGAAGCTTTCTTGCGCGGTTTCGTAACCCTTTTTCCACCCATTCCATCAACCAGAACACCTTCAAAACTCTCTGACGGCGTACGAAGAAAGATAGAAACAATTCCGCTTTTCTTTATTCCAACCTGCACGGTGATCGGAACGGATACGAAAAGTGAAAACGCTTCCTCTCGCTGGTAATTGAAATGATTCGACGTGGAAGTGGCTGCAACCGGATGGAATGCGTATTGTTGACGATCATCAAAGCCATTCCACGAATAACGAAGCCCTAACTTTCACCAGTCATCGTTTCTTGCCACGGTTCCCCGTGGATAATTAACAACCGAACAGAAAACCACCCGCCTACATACCGGGTGTGACCGAAATAAATGACCTGTGATGGAAAACTTTGCTGTCGTATTCTACTCTTCCCAAGGATCAAAAAAGATCATATGAACATAGCCCCGAAACTCTTTCGTTTTCGAGATATTGATGCTTTTGTGGTTATGTCGAATGTGGTTATGTTTGATTTATGATTTTCTTTCTTTACTGACTATGTGTGACAGTTCTTCGTGTGAAAATTTCTATTTGAACAGGTTTGTATGTAGGAAAAGAAGAGTATATATGATACCAAAGTTGGGACACTTATTTTGATCACACCCGGTATGTAGCAGACCGTGAATCTCTTCTCTTTCCTGATCCCCTCTTTTCTCTGTCTAAGGATAGGCGGCCTGCACTCTCTCAACGAGCTAATTATTCGCGGACGATTGTTAATTAAATAAATTCCATTCCTGGCTGGTCGAGACGAGTCGCCTCTCCCTTTCCCTCTGCAGGATCCATTTGTATGGTGTTCGAGTGGTCTAGACGAGTGGCGTTCCAGAGTGTATTTTTGGTTCGATTCTATTGTTCGTTTTATCGAAGCGTTAACTTCCTTGGAGATATACAAATTTTCTCACAATATACAGGGTGTCTTTACAACTTTTGATACAAACCGAAAAAGAGCGAATCTATACGGGAAGAAAAGAAAAATTTTCAAGAAAAAATTCATCGGTGTCGATAAGCTATTTTTTGTTTCCTACTTTTACTTCATTGTTCGGCCTTCACTATTTAACACAAGACAAACTCAAATAGTAAAAACTAGATCGTGTGTCATCGGTAAAGCACAATGTTAGAAAATGAAATGCAACCTTGTGTCAGCAATGACAATGACAATGTCAGGATTCGTATCTCGTATCCGTTGTATTAATTACCATTGTTATCGACCGTTCGGTTGCTTTCCAGTAGTCCTACCAATGCGACATGCATATTATCGGCTTGCGGCATTGGGATACGAGATAAGATTGTTAAAAAAGCAGAGATTACAGTCACGGTGGATTAAAAGGTTTCTTTGGACAGCAAGGACAGCTGATATAACCGTAAAATCCAACACGATCGCACTTTTTATCTGTGATCAGCAGTTTTATTTTATTCATTTATTTCCATGGCCGTGTGCACATTTTTATCAAAAATATTGATAATTGCAAGAAAAAGTTAAATAAGAAATTAAGAAAAATTAGTTGACACTGCAAAAACACTTTGCAGTTCTATATTGAGTCAGGCTTGACATTTGGCCTGTATCAGCATATTTATTCTATTTATTTATTTCCACCATTATAGGCACATTTTTATACAAAATATTAATAACTGCAAAAAAGCAAAATTAAATAAAATCAGTTGAAACTGCAAAAACACATTAAGGCCCTACATTGAGTTAGACTTGACATTTGATTATGTTGCAACTGTCTTTCCGTGTTACTTTGTTCCTCAGCATAGAATAAGCATAAATTATTCAGCGTCTTTTGGAGTAGCTGCTCTCTAAGTAGCCACTAATTGCAACAAAATGTCGAGTGTGACTTGAACTACATAATGGTTCTCTAGAGAAACATGGATCACATAGCTAACGTTCACACCTACAATGATCTTTTACAACCGACCTGACCGTAATTAAGAGCAACTCGCGGTCCTGATGTAATCAAACGTGGCGATTAGATTGGCTGACAACTCCGGGTTGCATTAGCTCGCCAATATGGCGCAAGTTCCGTTGCAACATATGGAACACGGTGAAAGCTGCTAATAGAATATCATATCCTGCATCCTGAAATTGATATTCAAAGCACTTAAACTTCTTCTTTTTTGTCATTAAGGTCGTAAAAAATGTATCTTCCTGTTTTCCTGCATCACCTATGTAGTACAGGCGCAAAGTACCCGTACCCCGTAAGTGCTAAATTATTCGTATATAATAATAACAGAAAATAATTCCTATTTTGCAATATCTGAGAAAAGGCCACTACTAATTAACTAAGTAACCTCGTCACTCATCTGCGAGAGTTACCTAATCACACCCTCGTTTAGGAAAACACATATGCCTACGCTGTACAGAGAGTGTAAAGAGTGCAAGTGCAAAATTAACCTAACTTAATTCTCCAAAAAAATAAAAAAAAAAAAAATTTCTCGTCCTTTTTAGGATACTTTTTTTTTTATTTTTAACCCTATATTTTCATCCTTCAATATCGACGATTGACTCTAAAAAAAAAAAATACGTGTCGAATATTTTCTCGAGTATTACCATGTATCGAAGTTTCATCGAAATCGGTGATTACCACTTCGAGACGTTCGCTCGTCGAAAGGTATCAGACGATATAATTCGTACCAATCAACGATAAAATCACACTTCAACAATGCCTACCAATGAAACGTCTTAACGGGGATCAGCGATTCAAAAGTTAATCATCGACCACTGTGCAAACTCCGTTCGCGATAAATTCCTAAACGTTCTCTACGGTGTCGCCGGAGGCAATGGAACGTTCGTTCACACCGACGTTATGCCGCGACGAATCCTCCACGGCTTACACCGCCAAAGATTTACATAACGCGAGGCTTGTTTGGCAAACAGCAGCAAGCGAACGAGCAAGCGAGGGCACGAAATCTCCTGCGTACGGTGCGCGCACGTTCTGAAACGGCGGGGAACAACGTTATCGAATACGTGCGTAACCCGGCCGCGAATTCAGCGAACTAATTGAGAGATTCGCCCCAATAATTGGATGCACACGCGAACCGCTATTTTACGCGGTCACGTTGCAGCAGCACGGTCGTGCTTGTCTTTCGTGATTACGATAGCGACGTGACAGTTGCTTAAGTGACCGTAATTGGCTGGTGTGCACCGCGAGAAGAGGTTACACGAGAAAAGAGAGAGAGAGAGAGGTCTCTGCGCATCGATTTCGACGAAACATCGCGAACAAACAGGGGAGTGCAATTGGAAAATATTTGGGTTACACACTTTCGGCTGGTTGCAATCAAATTTTGTGTGTTATATGGTTTCGCGGTCGAGCTCTGCCAGCCAGTTTTAGACAATTTCGAGGGAAATTGAAAAGAAAGGAATAATATTGTTACGCTCGGCAGTCAGATCGGAGATATTGCAGGATTATTGTTTCAACGTGAGAATATTTTTTTCTTCTTCTTGTTATTCGAGTGCTTGGTTCTTTGCTCGTTATTTTTGTCCTCACTTCGTTGTTGGCTAATGTTTTTTTCTACTTCTCAGACTGTTGCGATACGTAGCAGCGAAGAAAATCAGACTGTAGGCACAGTGGAGGGGGAAAGAGGTCGCGTGGTGGGGGGAGAGACGCGTATGGCCTTGAGCAGGCAAGATATTCGGCTCAGACTATAATTGCACGTTTCGGTAGAATAGAATACAGTAAAATGTTAACGTATGAATTTTTTTGAATTGATTTTATGATTTTCGTAATGCATAATTTAGTCGTACTATCGACATAATTTCAAGGTACGTAAAGGACATTATGTCTGAAGAAATGTCACAAGTGATTGGTTGTGACCTATTATTACAGTCTCCTAGGGAAAGTAAAGTTCGTTCTCAACTAGTACATGGTAAAGCACTTTGCTCGCTTAAGAAACGCATCGCGTTAAAGTGTTTGCGATCAATTTACTTTCGATGCTATTCTTAGCATCTCGCGCGCCGCTAATCTTAAGGGTAATAATAACGTGGTTGGACGGCTCGTCGATGAACTCTCGCGCCTTCTGTCTTCGAAAAATCATATCAGACGCCGGAGCTTTCATTCTCCTTCTCGTGGAAATCGAACACGCGAAAATCATTATATCGCGTTCTTTCCCATGAACAACACGATAAATTTTCCATTGTGAAAATGGAATCTTAAAACAGGAGAATTGGTTGAAATTCAGAAAATTGGTTCAGAAATTAATCAAAATTATAAACCGACGTATTGTCAATAGAATACTTTTTTCTATCTTAAGTAAATTATACCGAATTCTGATTCAACGTTTAATCTCCCATTTCCATCCTCGTTTCGACATTTCTTCCCGTACATTTTCCAAAAATCAAGGATGCCACATTTATCTAAATAAAAAACAAACTCGCAATGATTTGCAAAAAAAAAAAAAAAGAAGCGAAATAAAGAATGAAGATAAAATGCGAATGGGTGGACCGTGTGTTGCATGGAGAGCGTGCAACACACACAAAACCCCGGCGCGAGCTATCGTTCGAACGTAAAGCCAGACACGGGAAGACAGTTCCGATTGACAAAGCGGCCTTCTGCCCAGAGATTCGATTCTCGATAGTCCGATTCGACGCAGCCGTGGCACACCGCGGACCCCATAAATATAGACGTCGCCTCCATATTTAATGGCTCGAATTTACGAAAAGCCCGTGTGTGTGCCAGAAACACGATGGAAATAGAGGCATTGTTTCGATCGGTCCGCTCTCGCGTGTGCAAAAATACCGGCAGAAATTTACGGGTGACGTGGAACGAAAAACAAAAAAAAAGAAAAAAAAATAGAAAGAAAGGAATAAAGGTAAAAATAAAAAAATATGGGGAACAACGGACGAAGAGAAAGAACCAGAGGTGGGCAGAGGGAAGAGAGAATGGGACGTAAGTACATACGTCTATTTAGAGGCAAGTCCGTGGATGTATAGTCGATGGAAGAAATACGGTTGGGTAGGAAAATTGTGATCAGGTGTTGAAGTGAGTGACAAAAGGGAAATTTGACGGATATATGGATGTGGAGCTTCGTTTAGAGACTGTTAACTAAGAATTCTTGTATTGTAGCGTGTTTAAAAAATTTGTCTGTGTCTTAATCCATGAGAAGTGCAGGTTCGTTTTTGACAATACGTGCAATTACTATTAAATAGAAGGCGAAGGAGGCGTAAGTTTATAACAGGTTCCAGATAGGGTAACGTATGTATAGTATAACGAATAAATATATTAATCTCTTAACGTCCACTTTTTTCTCAACTCAATGTGTTGTAAATAATTAATTTCTTTATTTCCTAGGTGTATAGAAATAAGTTTACCATTATTTATAACGTTCTAACTCACGCTTTTGCCGTAATAGCAAGGATAACATGATATAGAAAACGAAAGAAAATAATTAAACAAAATTACATTTATCAGACGATCACTTGTGCACGAGGTTAGAGATATGAAAATGAACGCATTCTTAGTTCCTTACAACAATTAAAAATTGAGTAAGAAAAAATTACAATTTTCTTACCACATTCGGTCACTTTTGTGAATATTGAAAAAAGTTAATACAGAAATTGCAAAATATCCACGACTTCACTGTATCGGTTCCACCGACTATACCTCGAATAGTAACAACACCAGTCAGAATTGCAGCGTACAAACGTTCGTCGTGGACCATTTCACAGAGAGTTTGCGATACGGGGTAATTTTTTTTCTTTTTCAGATCGAAATAAACAGAGGAAGAGACGATCGATTACCGATCACAACGATTCTTCTTCCTTTTGCCCGCTAATTCCGTCTACGTAGACGCCCCACGCGAAGTCATAGCTGCTTATAACGTCCCCTATCGTTGGAGATTCGCTTTTTGCAACCGGAGGTCAGCGACCGGTCGACGATCGATAAGGAAATTTAGCGAACATCCCTGTCAGCGTGCTGGAGCTTAGGCCTCGTCTTTTTCGAGAGTTCTTTATGGTTGTGTGTGCGGTCATACGAGAGGATTGTACAGGATGTGCTTGCATTTTTTCAATAACACTTCACCGTGTATTTTCAACAAAATTTTTTTCACGTTTTATTATCAGTGTTTGCTGGTATAAAAGTGAATTAAATATCGCACGTTTACGAGGAAATATTAGTAGTTTTTGATTTTTGCACGATCGTACACTTGTGAACGTTCGAACTTGAAGACAGAAAAGGAAGAATTTAATTAAGGAAGTGATAAATGAACGAAACAATTTCGCGTAAACAAAAGACGCGTGGGAGGTGTCGTTCGACAATTCATCTCGTGATATTTGCTCTCCCAACACATCCGGGGATGGTGTTTCATTAAATGCTTTTAACGAAATGTGAAAGGTAAGGGATAATAATGGATCAACGACATTTAATTCATCTCACGTCACGTTAACGCTTTTTCATAAAACATTTACGCCCGTGAATCTATAGAATAACTTTTTCCATGGGTTTATTCATGGGTGTACAGTGGGTGGAGGTATAATAGGTCACTCGAGAACAAATTTTCAAGCCAAAAATTTCACGTGATTACTTTCTAATTATAGCTTAGGTAAAACAGCTTAATTAGCGAACGTTAATTAAATGACGTTATATATAGAAAATCAGGTTTATAGAATAAACAACACTGCGTCGAAGATTTATCGAAAGCATTATAGGAAATTCGACCAGAACATTTTTCTATCTTCTCATCCTTAACCACTAGAACAACCAAATCCATCAAAATGATGAATTCCAGATTTCTTTATTTTAACCCTTTCGTGACTGAATTATTTTTTAAGAGAATTTTTTATTTATTTACGTATCATCGCGTCTGTAATTGATACCCAATTGAAATCAATTTTCATTTGAATACGAATAAAAGTAGGACAATGCGTTCCACTGATGAAAGTGTTAAATTACACAAATTATTTTGATACTTTTGTATAAATATATGGTGACTTGTTGAAATAAAGAAATAATTATATATACCAATCTATTTTCCCATTGATCACTCTAATTTCAATGTTTCTTTTTTTATATAGTATACCTGAATATACCAAAAGGGGAAAAAAATATACAAGTAGTTCTCACTTTGCAAATTTTTATTTGCACAATTTTACTTCCAAATTTTTATTTCTTCGAATTTTTATTCCAAATTGTACAGTGGTTGTGACCTATATTAATTATAAAATAATTTTTATTTGCACAATGTTACTTCCAAATCTTTATTTCTTCGAATTTTTATTCCAAATTGTACAGTGGTTGTGACCTATATTAATTATAAAATAATTTTTATTTGCACAATGTTACTTCCAAATCTTTATTTCTTCGAATTTTTATTCCAAATTATACAGTGGTTGTGACCTATATTAATTATAAAATAACTTTTGCTTGCACAATTTTACTTCCAAATTTTTATTTCTTCGAATTTTTATTCTAAATTGTACAGTGGTTGTGACCTATTATTAATTGTAAAATAAAAATTAAAAATTATCATTAAAACGCACTATGTAACGACGTGAAGATCAGTTAGAACAATTTACGAGCGTTCATCAGGAAGCAATTAATTCACAAAGACGAGAACAGTACCTGTACTATAATACATTCAGCACCGTTTGTCCCCGGGCGTTAATTCATACCTGAAATAATTCCTCGTATCTCGCTGAACGGAATCTTAATCAATTGATATGAAGACACCCTGTATGCTGGCACACGTAATCAGATCTATATGACACGTCGATGCAACATACCGGAAGAGAAGCAACGGCGTCCCTAACGGAAAAACGATTATCTTCACGGTCGGATTAACGCCGACCCTATTTGCAAGAGCGGCGATCCTCGTTGGTGTCATCGAAGCTGCAAGCGAAGGAAATTTCACGGATTCGCGATTTCTCGGTCGCATTTTTCCCCCCTGCTCCATTTCGAATAGGATCATGAATGCGACGTGGAACACCTTCGGTCATTTTTCTCCGCTCGCGGCCGATTTAATCGCCATTCGAATTGATAAGAAGATTCACTGCCTATTTCAAAGTGGAATACTTCCAGAACTAGGAATTTTCTATCAGTAGAATTAATGGAATTCTTCTGGTTTCTTCTGCGACATGTCTCTTCTCTTCGTCTGAAGAATAGCTTTTTTATTTTTTATTTATTTTTCTTCACCGGAAGATTAGTTCTTTTATTTTTCATTTATTTTTCTTCACCGCAAGAATAGTTCTTTTATTTTCATTTATTTTCTTTACCTGAAGAACAGTTCTTTTATTTTTCATTTTTTTTTTTTTCTTCGCCGGAAGATTAGTTCTTTCATTTTTCATTTATGATTTCCTCACCGGAAGAATAGTTCTTTTACTTCTTTTTCTTTATCCGAAGAACTGCTCTCCTATTTTATTTTATTTATTTTTTTAAGAATGCATCGAGCGGTAAAATATTCCAGCAGGTATAACAAACGCAAGCTACACACCCAGTGAAGTTTCATTTCAATCCTAGCTTCAGGATTATCAAACAGAGGTAACAAAGTCTGAAAATTTTTTATTCGAGCAACTAACTTTACGCGTGCAGGTTTATAGTAAAAAGTGTAAAGCGAAGGATTAACCCGGTAACTGTCCAAGCTACAATTGTAAGCTCCGAGGATTAAAACGTTGCGTTCTTTTCTTTTTTATTATAGCATAGAAACGCTGAATGACGTCATATTATATGTAAAAAAAGTGTTTATAGGCGAATTAAAATCCTTTTCCACGAAAGTATCGTCTATATATTCTTCTTCGCTTTATCGGTAAAATTAAACCAACAAAAAGCGAAAGAAATTAATCTTGAACGTGTGAAAGTAACAGAAAGGAAACTGGTCCAAGCTATCGTTAAAAAACTTTCGTTAATCTTCACTTTTATCGCTTAAACACGTCCGTTTTATCGTGGTTCAGTGAAAAACCACGAGGAAGAGAAATATCCAGGTCAGACAATATTTTTCCCTATCGAGGGATATGCAATACTGTCGTGAAACACACTTCACGGTATCATTAACCGGTACATCATTAACACGTATGACGTACATACGTATCTTGGATCACTGATTCATCCCACGATGAACTTTACATCCCGGTCGCAGTTCGAATTTCCATTATTAAACAACGAACTATCGTGAACAGCTGATGACATTATTAAGTGGTATATCATTATCAGGTGTAATGGACGTACGATATTATGCGTCATCAGTGATCCGCAATAAACTTTTCGTTCAGGTTAATTCATGCATTACACGTTGTTAATCAATATATAAACACGTGCGTGATTAACTCGTTGTACGGTGAATTATCATGCGTGATCATCAACGTTATGGGTACGTGAGAAAATATATGTCTGTGTGTGTTTTATATCGTATTGTGAAAATTGATTACTTAGACGGTGGACGTTTGTAGTATTGTAGAATATTGAAATATGGGAAATATAAGAGAGTAAGATGGTGAGGTATAGTCGATGGAAGAAATATAGGAGGTTAAAAATTGAAGTATTAAATAACGGTATCTGGGGACTAATGTGGTATTTTTGGTTTTTTGATTGGGACTGAAAGAAAGGTAAAGAATATTCAAAGTGTCCAAAATTGGAAATACTGAATAATCAAAACGTCCAAAATTGGAAATGCAGAATATTTAAAATATCCAAAATTGGAAATACCGAATATTCAAAGCGTCCAAAATTGGAAATGCAGAATATTTAAAATATCCAAAATTGAAAATATAGAATATTCAAAGCGTCCAAAATTGGAAATGCAGAATATTTAAAATATCCAAAATTGAAAATACAGAATATTCAAAATGTCCAAAATTGGAAATACTGAATATTCAAAGCGTCCAAAATTGGAAATACTGAATATTCAAAGCGTCCAAAATTGGAAATACTGAATATTCAAAGCGTCCAAAATTGGAAATGCAGAATATTCAAAGTGTCCAAAATTGGAAATGCAGAGTATTTAATATATCCAAAATTGGAAATACCGAATATTCAAAGCGTCCAAAATTAGAAACGCAGAATTCTAAAAATATCCAAAATTGCAAATACAGAATATTCAAACTATCCAAAATTCATAATTCCAGAATGCGACATTTTTCTTTTTCTTTTTTTACCGAGGTTTCAGATCTTTATCTCTACAAGTATCTATCGATTCGCTTATTTACACGTTAAAACACGCAAACTTTGATACCTGACAAATTTTACGACCTCGCTATATTTCTTCCACCGACTATACACGTACGCTCACACTTCTAAGAACGTTCTCCGAAGCACTACCTGTGTTCAAATCTTTCAATGCAAGAATAATCATAAAAAATAAAAAGGAAGCAAGCAATCTGCTAATATTTGCAATAATTCACATTAGAAAAATGGTAAAATCAATACAACCTTCGACCTCTGTCTCAATCCGCGTTATCGCTGGAAACTGTTGCCGGGGCATGCTTTATCGTTGCAATACAGTTCGTTTATTGCCTGAACTCTGATGTTAACCTCTATAGTAAGAAGTATTGCAACATGAGCACACAAATGAAAATGAATTATCATAAAAATTACCTTCAATTTCTTATTTCACTCACAGATATCCTCTTTATCGAATATATTCTATATTTCAATTTTACGCATCGCTCGGAATATTAATAATTAATACAACGTGAATAATTACCAGTATTATTTCACGATAAATGATAAATTGACGAGAATTTCAACGATGAAACACAGCACCAAGCCCCATTATGGTTCGATTAACGTTTCAAAACAGGCGCACGAGGCGCATTCTTAGAAATGCATTAAGCGGAATAAGAAAAAAAGAAAAAAGAAGCTCGATTAACTTTATCGCCATACTACATTACCGAGTCCAAGTAAATCGCTCGTAAATAGTATTTATCGACTACGAATCGATCCTCTAAACGTTAGCACGATCAGCGGCTTGTATCGCTAAACGTCTTTCTCGATACGCTTCCTGCGTTCGATCTTTGAACGGGTCTCTTCTGACGTGGATTTATATCTTTCTATAATAACTCAGGCACGTGCACGACGTAAAATGATGGAAAACTAAATGACTTTCGTAACTTCGTTCAGAATTTACCTATATTACTCCCATCTCGATTCGCGTATTAATATAATCAAGAACCTACCACAAAAAAGACTAAGTGTAACCTATTCGAATGACTGAAACGTATTCTCAATAAGAAACTGATAATACTACACTCTATATTCGAAACGAATAGAAAAAGAAAAATCCAACGCAAAATTGCAACGCATCGTGGAAGTTTCAATAAACTGCAGTTCAATGCAAAAACTAACTCCCTCTCTCTCTCTCTGGCAGGGGTTCCCAAAGTTTTGCCTAGGTGGGCCAAATTGTGAATTCGAAAATATTTGGCGGGCCATTAACCCTTTCGCGACTAGCGCCGGTTATATCCGGCATCCACTAAATGCTTCGCACTGGCTAGCGCCGGTTATATCCGGCATCCAGTAAGCGCGTCGCATTGGCTCGCGCCTCAACAGCTCAAAGTGAAGATTTATTTTAAAATACAGAACAACGCCTCAACGACATTCCCTTTGTCCGATACACCCTTAAGTCCTCTGCTGTTCCAACGAAATCGTCTAAGATTTCGACCCGTTCGTTAGTGGCGTACCGATGGCTAGTTCCGCCGTCGCGAAAGGGTTAAGACAATAAAATATGTACAATTTATATAATAAGAAGATATATTACATATAAAATTTAGTACTTTTTTAACTGAACAATTTTTAATTATAATACGATAAAATTTATTTATTCTTTTTTAAAACTGTAAATTATCTCTGTAAATTGAAGATCGCGGCTGATCGCGGACCGCACTTTGGGAACCCCTGCTCTCTGGTATAAAACGAACATGCTAGACGTATAAATTAAATTTGACCAAGAGAGCAAATAAAATGATGAATATTACATTTACGCGGTAATTTGCATTAATCCTTCCTCTCGCGTTTCTACTAAAGCGAGAACGAAAGAGAGAAGAAAATGGAGTAAGAACGTTTATCTACGTCGTATTAATATTCCATCGAGAAATTTTCCAAGTATTAACAACCATAGGATGACTTTGTCGCGTAAACAGGTTTTCCCGGCGAATTCTTGGGTGTAGGATGTATCGCGTAAATTACGCGTCTCACCTCCACGTTCTACGGTGGAAGAGGAAGAAAAAGATGACGATGATGAAGAAGAAGAAGAAGGTGAACACGCCTAGGAAAATTTCCAGCTAACGGCAGCAGCAGCGGCAAAGGTGGAAGGAAAGAGAGAGAGAGAGAGAGAGAGAGAGAGAGACAGAAAGAGAGAAAGAAGTTTGGGGGAGGCCCGACGACACTTTACGTCATCGCGCGGAAACTTGAAAAGTTAATCATCCTCGAATTACTTTCGGTGCTTGGCTAAGTTCGTTAAACTTTTTTCCTACCGTCGTCGTCGGTGGCGGGCGGCGTCTTCTCTCTCATCTCTAACCCTCCGTCGAACTAGGTCGCGCCTCGACTTCCGCTTCTATCTCGCGAATTAAACGGTGTCCGATCTCTGAGAGCGAACCGCGCGTATCTATGGCACAGGGAAGTGTATGTACACTTGTGTTTGTTGAGTATCGGGATACCTGGTGAATGCGAAGGATACTGAAATTTAGCGAAATCTGGTAGATTCTAGTGAAAGGTATTTGAACTTGGATGAAATCTAGTGAATTTCAGTGAACTCTGGTGAAATTTAATGAATTCTAGTGAAATGTGTTGAAATCTACTGAATTCTACTGAACTCTGCTGAAATCTACCAAATTCTACTGAAATCTTTTGAACTCTGCTGAAATCTACTGAATTCTGCTGAAATCTACGAAATTCTACTGAAATCTTCTGAAACCTATGGAAAAAATCTACTAAATTCTACTGAAATCTTTTGAAACTTACGGACATCTGCTAAAATCTACTAACTCTGCTGAAATCTTCTGAAACATATGGAAATCCACTAAAATCCACTGAAATCTACATAATTTCACTAAAACCCACCTAAGTCTACTAAATTTTCAAGTGCACAAACATCCGCAGTCTCCCCACAACGTTCATCCAACATCAAACTTGCATTTCTCCATCCGACACGATGGACAGATACGACAAAGAAAAAGAGCCTCCCAAAGAACGAATGTATTAATTGTCCCTGTCAAAAATATTCAACTCGAAACCCATTCTCCGCTTCTTCCATCTCTCCCGACAGCGAACAGAAACGACGAAAAGAAAAAAAAAAGATCCTCCCAGCTATCTTTCACGGCTAATCAAACAATTATCAAGCCCGCAATTTTTACGTTTCGCAAAAAAAAAACCAGACAGAATTCCTCTTTCTCCAACTTCTGACTCCGACACTATTCGTGACTGGTACCCTCTTTTTCCACCGATCTCTCACAGGGGGAATTTCTCTCTTTCTGCCGCAGTCCAGAGAGCATCGTAACAACCAGACACCAGAGAGAAAGAGCAAGAGAGAGAGAGAGAGAAAAGGGGAGAGAAAGAACGTGATGTGGTGGTGTGTGCCTGCGGGAACAGTCGGATTCGCGACTTCCGTTCCAGCCAGAACCAGTCGGAGGGCTCTCGAATTGATTTCCTCTTTTCGCCGTGGGTGTTTTACGTCTGATTCGGCGCGGCCATAAATTCCAGGCTAACTTAACCGTTCGCTCGGAAAGCTTTCTTCGTTAATGCCTCAGGCCTGCCCTCCTCCTCCTCCATCTCCTTTTCCACTTCTTTTCTTTTTCTACTCCGCCTCTTTCTCTTCGTCGTGGCGACCTGGCCTAGCTGCTACACTTCCTCCAGCTCCTTTTTCTAGGTCCTTCGAATCTCCTTAGCGAGACCTCCGGCTCTGTTCCAGAGGGCTTATTATGCTGCTCAATATTCAACGGGGAATACCGAGAGAGAAAAAGCTGCTGGCTGATAGTTACGCGTAGAATTTAGAGCCACCGCTGCCATAGACGTTTTATTTGACTGCAACGAGAGCAATCGATGGGAGAGATTTACGTTTTAGATGTAGCTAAGATATTTCTGCGAGGTGAGGGATGATTTTACGAGGTTAGAATTCTTATTCTCCGACTGCACTGTTTTAAAACCATAAACCAATGAAATCTCATTGATAGATTTGGGAATGAAGAGGATTTCAAGTTAGTCTGATGAATTTTTGTCACATTTTGTGAGGTTAGAATTCTTATTCTCCTACTGCACTGTTTTAAACACGTAAACCAATGATATCTCATCGATGGATTTGGAGATAAGGGGGATTTAAAGTTAGTCTGGCTAATTTTTTCGACACTTTGTGAGATTAGAATTTTTATTTCCTGACGCACCGTTTCAAAGCCTGAAACACAAACGAAATCTCGCTGATGGATTTCAGGATGAAAGGGGATTTCAAGTTGATAAGATAACATAAATTGAGCTTATTTGATGGATCTGTTATTTTTAAAATTGTATCAATAACAGAATGAGAATTATGGAGGATCAAGTGAGAAAGTGGACTCGTTTTATGATCACTTATCCAGATAACATTATGTCAAGTTTGGAAAAGTACATTGTTCCTTTTCATCTCGCACGATGAATCGTACTCATGCTACAGATGAGTGTAATACGTTTAGAAAAACAATTTCTCGGCTGTGTCTTTCACGTGAAAAATCAAAATTGCTACATTCTCTCGTACACGTTCAACACGCAACAGAATTCTGCGTGTCCAACAATTTCATTATTGTTTATTTAGTGCGTCGTTAAAAAGGCAAGCTCAAAATAGAGACTACAGTTTTGTCAATTCTGGGATGTTTTACTGCTTTGCAACCTAGAGCGAATGGAATTCTCGTATTTTTCTTTGGCTTTGCATGCATCTTGGCTCCGAAGAATCTGCTTTATGACGCTTGCAGTGCGAATGTACAGTGCCGTTCGTAAGTATCAGGACACCCGTTACATTCGTAAAGAAACAATTACTTAATTTAAATTACATTTCTTCTAAAAAATGTCAGCAATACCAACTTAATATCAAGTATCGGTAGAAATGCGAGGTTTGATTAAAAAAATAACCCAGAGTGTACGTAGAATTCAATATCTCCCAAGTAAAGAGAAAAACTGATAACACAATATGATACTGTTATCATTTTTCTGACCGTTTTAATTTACAATAATTTTTTTACTAACAAAGTTTCATGACACCGGTTTAATTTTTCTTCTTTTCTTTAATAATTCTTTTCAGGTACTCAAGAATCTTGCAACTGACTGTTTAAGCTCAGCTTCACATTCACAAAGTGTCTTAATACTTATGAACGGGAGTGTATGTCAGGATTAATCGTTCGTTGCTGAAACATCGTGACAGATGGGGGACGTTAGAATATTATTAACTCATGTTTACCAGTCCCTGACTCTACAAATTGAAATTGATGTTGAGATTAGAATTAGGATCCATCGAGAATAGAAGTCGTGTTTGTTGTGCTTGGATCACAAAACCTGGGCCAAGTTTGCAAACCAGGTGTTACGAGGCAAAGAGTGAACAGATTTATGTAAGGACAGTTATCTTATTAGAAGACGAACGTGTCAGAGACGACGCATTTAGCGGCATAGGCCTCTTCTAAAAGAACACTTTTTTTTTTTTATATAGGGTTTTACATCAACATCGAGGTCATTAGCGACGAGCTTTCACAATGACTAGATTTTGTGGAAGAGGTTGGTTTCGTTAAGGAATTCAATAGTATTTCTTGTATACTTTTCAGACGTAAGGGCAGTATTCGAGTTGATTTTAAATTTGAGGCGTTGGGTAGAAAATTTTTGGCAGTCGTACAAAAGGTGGTGTACTGTGAGTGGGGCTTCGCAACATAAGGGAGGGTCTGTCTTCTTTATGAGAAATTCATGTGTCATCTTGCAGTGACCAGTTCTCAGACGAGAAAGAACGATTCTTTCTTTCCTGCTCATGTGACCGCGTGGGATTAAAAGAACATTGTATCGCCAACGAGCGGAACCTTAAAATCTGTCATTGGGGAATAGGCTCGGCGGCGTAGAAACCAGTGGCGAGAAGGACCCGACGTCCTGTTGCCGAGCACAAGGAGGACGCGTGCACGGGGCCGGTGGCCCGACGTCACCGATGCTTCGTAGCGCGTATAGAGTGATAAGGATTCGGAACAAAGGATCTCGCCACGAATTGGGGAGAGTCTTGGGACTCTCCAGGAAGAGGACTGTGTCAAAAAGGCACGGCACTTACCTTTCTCGCATATTTCTCCAAAAATGTTGTCGCTCTATTTCATCGCTTCTAAATTCTCAAATATTAAATAATCGAGGTGAAGCTTCAGGAATCACGAAAAAAGCGTCAGAACGTCGATAGGATCAAGTTCACCTACCAATATTCTTCAACTACAACGCGCGAACATTTCAGAATAGATCTTGACTGCTTCGAAAAGTTCTAAAAGCACCTCGTGCACATGATCCTCGCTTTATATTTATTCGTTACGCAAGCTCACCTCTGACTGATACCGCTGCTGTTCCAAAATCGCCTAACAAGTCTTTAATAACTTCAGAATATTCTTGGCTAACCAAAAAAAAAAAAAATTATACAGAGAAAAGAACTGCAATTTTTCCGCAATGCTCGTTATTTGTACGAATTTTAAAAAATCGTATTTTCGCGCGTTTTTACAAAAGCTTTGGTAAAACAAAAAAAAAAAAGGTTCTTTTCACCGTTTACGCGAGAATTCGCGGAAAAAGGCGGCAATTTCGAAACATGCTTAACCTTGGAGTCGGTCCAATTACATGCTCGATAAATAGAGAACGACCAGCCACTGATAAAATGCCAAGTATCGCGCGATTCCGCCTGGCGAAATAGAGAATTCGCGGAACGAAAGGGGAGAAGTTGAGCGCGACGTTCGAACGAACCCAGTGTGTATATGGAATTTTTCCTGCCCGACGAATTTATATAAAGCTTTCGATCCTATAGCATCATCTCGAGGAAGATGAGTTTGAAGTGAAATTCGTTCGACGAAATCTCCCCTCTTTTTTCTTTTTTTTTGCTATCTCATCCTGTACGCAAAAAGAGAGGCGCAAATTTTGTCCTCGAATAAGAATACGTGCGCTTGATTGGAATATTTCAGAGAGGAATATTTAAATGGAAATATCTAAAACGTTGTCCGCTGGTTTTAAAAATATGAAAGTACCGTTCACATTTAATATCGGCGAATTTGTGAAATTGAAATTTTACTCGTTAATAGCTTTCCGTGTTTTTCGTACAGAAGTATTAAAAAATTGAGAAAAATTTCGGAATATCACTGTGACAGATATATAATTATTTTTATAATGTTCATAAAAATTTAATCTCTCTATATTTGAATTTGTTAGAAAACCAAAGATGGGAA
>NW_017100231.1:310198-315409 GCF_001263275.1 Habropoda laboriosa | reverse complement strand
CAATAAGAAATTTAGATATAAGTGAATAAGAATATTTAATTTTAGTTCTACAGTGTTATGCAGAATGAGTATAAGTATAGTAAGCGAACAGAGATGGATGCATGGTCGAGGTATGATACTATGCAGAGCTGGAAAGATTGTGAGTGGAAGAAATGCGAGTCCCATTCTGTATAGCGGACACATTCACAAAGTCAGGTCACACGAATTTTTATTATTGGTCGAAACGTACACACTACTTCATCTTCAAAGGTGGAGCGAGCGACCTACTTCCCTTACCTCTGTGTCGTCCCGCGCGCAATCTTTCCAGCTCTGTATAATACAGTAGGCCCCAAAGATAGGGCGCCACGGGGCCTCAGGTGGCTGGAGTGGGGATTCCCTGCACGCGGACTGGCGGAGTGGGCGGGGCTAAGATGGGTCCGGCCACGGGACCAGGAGTGGGGGAACCGCAGAAGCGTCCGCAAGGGTCCCGGGGCTTCCCCAGAGCGCCCCAGAGTTCTAGAGCGTCTCCCTGACAGTTTTAGTGAGTAGAAACCCCACACTACCCTTTTTCCCCCCAAAAAATCAAGGTGTCTTTAGAAGATTTCCACCTCGTTAAAGAAAGAGTCCCATTTCTTGACCCTGAGGTCGAAATAAAATAAAATATAACGTACTTCAATTTCTCTTTCTCTCTTTCGCCTGAATAACCGAGAAAATTGTTATTTCGTGAAAAAGTGTCTGTTAAAAAAGAAAGAGAAGTTTTTGCAAGACCGTAAACAATAAGTCGTACAACCGCCTCGTTGAGTTCAAAGATTACCCAGCACACTTAACGCAGGTTAGCATCAGACAACTTTATCACGGTTTTACGAGGCAGTAAAAATTGAGACGTGCAGAAAAAAAAGAGGAACAGATTGGAAAGAATTTAGGGAGAAAGTTTTTTCATTTTCGACCGGTAATCTTCCCCCTTCGATCCTCGACCGCGCGTCCGGAATCGTGCGTCAAGATTAAGCCGCCTGAAATCTGAATTCTGATTTATGCATCAGAGTTCATCTGGTCGTAGAAGCCAATCACATTCTCACAATTTCTTTCGTTTCGTTTTCTCGACGAGAAGAGCTTCTAAAAATCCGAACGATAAAAAAAAGAGTAAATCGTTCAGAGTGAACGAGAAAGTTTCTTTTCCAGAGCATGTCGATTTTCATATAACGCATTCTTTTGAATACTTCGTCCAGTTTTCTTTTTCTTCTTTTTTTTTTTCCCCCCTCAAACAATTTCAACGTACTTACATAAATCGTTTAAAGAAGATTCACAAAGGAACTACTTACACAAACTTTACGGCCTGTTATTTTAAGTTGCTCGTATCTTTTTTAAGCATCTTTATGTAATGGAATTCGAAGTTTTTTACGGCGAGCAGGTTTTTACGGTTTTCTTTCGCGTGTCGTTACGGTCTCTTCAATCTTACGCTTGTTTAAAGTGGAAAATAACAATGGCAGAACTTTGTCTATCGAACGAAGTCCACGTGTTTAATAAATGGTATGAAGTTTTTTTTTTCTCTTTCTTTCAAAGTTCTTGAATTTTAATGCGCTCGAAACTGTTGATAGTGGATAAAATTTATGCCGACAACAGATATCGCGGTAATATAGTTCTGCTGCCTGCTTTTCCATGCAAATGACGAGGCGATATAGTAATTTTGCAATTCAACACTGTAACAGTTGTAAGTTCATCGGAAAGATTACTGAAACTCATTATATATTATTCCGATCACTGGGTTACAAAAACACGATCGACACGCGATGATCGTTCGATAAACCACAACTATCTCTGATAAGACAGCAATATTGCTGATATCGCAATGTGTACATTACAATTGTAACTCCTTAATCGCAATAATTAAACAAAATTTTCCATTAATATTCAGCAGTAATAAAAGTCCATCTTTGCACAGTTATCAGAAATTTATTATCCTCATGCATGAATGCACGAACATTAACCTTAAAATTTTTCCCGCGGTAAGAATTTTTCTCGCACAATTTCGCGTTCAATGTCGAGAATATGAATTACCATCCTACCATTATACTAAATTATCTGTATATTGTACTCTCTCCTCTTATCAGTCAGTCACGGCTGAATATTCTTTGCTGTACACAAACCTATCTTGCACACAGCGTAAAAAACATCCAGAAAAGTAATCTGGCAAAAAAAGAAAACATCGACTTAACTGCCACCTACATGCATATAGTTGGGGCCACGATATAGCGAGGTCGTAAATTAAACTCTCAAGAATCGGCACCGATTGATGTTGCGGCACTCAAGGCCGTGTGTTGCAGTCTGTTTGAGGGTTCCAACAATAAACGAATGGTAGCATATGATTTGGTACTTCAAGTAGAAAATGGTATTTCATTTACAAATGGAAAATATGTTAATATTAAGCTACACAATCTTTTTGCACTTTCTATCTGTATATAACACGAGTAGATAAACTAAGATGCTAAAGACATCAATAAGACCTTTACCTGTAACCGTACTTCCAAAAGCGGCTTCCCCCAGAGGGAGAAACCCTAATTTGTCCTAGCTGCATGCAGTTTTCAGTAAATATATTAGAATCAGTTGACTTTCGCTGGATACAAGAATTCTTTGTACGGTCCTGACCATGGTTTCAAGTACTTATCTGCTCGTATCTCTGTCAATTTTCGGGTCCCGGCAGCTAAAACATGTTTACTTTGACGTCTGACCGATTTTACGACCTCGCTATATCGTGGCCCCGACTATACATACCATGGAAAAATTCAGCTCGACAAAATTGCGTGACACTGTAGCATTAAACTGATAACAATCATCAAACCACCCTCCTACGCATCAATCAACACCTAGAGGCCCCCTTGACACCTCCTTCAATTAACCCCACACATCTTTACCCTTCGCAATTCCACCCCTAAATACAACGTCGTCAAAGAACACAATACGGGGCACAGAATCCCCCCCACTCCTCCTTATCCCAAAGAAGTAACAACGAACGAGAAGAGAGAGAGAGAGAGAGAGAGTCTCGACTGAAGAAAGCATGCGCGACGTGGCGACGGCACGCGTCCGCGCCACGAATTAAGTGTTTACCACTCAAAAGTTCCGGCACAGTGCACAATGCCTCGGAATGACCCTTCTCGCTTTATCGTCCCAAGGTGGCGTTCCAAGTTTCCTCCGGCGGCGGCGACGGTGACGGCGGCGGCCGCCGGGTGTAAATTAGCCTTATTCAAAGCCGGGCTACGCAGCCCGCGTAACCAACAACTTTCAGCCGTTATGCCGCGAAATTGAGCGAGCCCCGACCGACACGTCCAGTCATTAGTCTAACGAATTTGAATCGCAAAGCGTGCCATGAATACCGCAGGATGCTGTCGGTACGCGCCTATGCCGACCGCCGGCCATTAATGCTCCGCGTTACGTCCTGCTGGAACGGTGGTCCATCGTGATAGGCGGTCGGTCAGTTTGCCGGCCGGCTCGTCAACCATTTAATACCGACGGTGGAGTAAGCGAGGTCGTAACTGAAGTTTCTGCCAGAGAGACAGAGAGACGTATAGTCGAACGCGTCCCTTCCGACTGCAGGATATTAAGATCGTTCGGGCCAATTCGTTCCCCGTATGGACGTTCGCGGTTTACGTAATCTTGGGGAACCGAGCGTGGCGGCCGTTTCGTGGTGCAATGAGTGTTCGAGGCTTCGTGGGGTAATTGGTTAGGTTAGGTAGGTTCAGTGGTACGAAGTAAATGCGAATGTTCTGAAACGGGAGTGGTTCTTGATTTTAGTAGGTTGATTTTAGTGATCGATGCTGTTAACGCAGGTTAGGTTAGATTTTATAATTTGACGATGTATTTTATTTAACAGTTTGCAGTCGAAGATATTTTTGCTATATGACAGCAGCGAAACTTGGTAATTGCTTATGCTAAAAAATTGATATCTGTTACCTTCGAAAGTGATATTTAGTATTTGTTAAAAAATGGACGAAACTTTTTAAAACAGAAATAAATCATACATACTCGTATGTATATTGACAAATATATTTTAATTATAATACATTCCACTAGAAGTTGGTTCTTTAAGAGAGCCTCCATTAATTATTTACCAAATAGTAAAAAATAATGTCGCTGCTCAATCGTCGCTCGACTGCAAAGGGTTAAGTTAGGTTTTGGAATGTGAACGAAATATAGGTTTAACCCTTGGCACTACATATTCATAAGAAAATTAACCAAAGATTTCAGTTAACCTAAAAAAGTATACAAATTATTGAACACAGTTCATTTTGAACATCAGTTTAGAATCTTCGTATCTAAAATATGATATTAAATATTACTAACGAAGTTTTCACCTTCCCTAACCTAACCTTAATTTTTTCCTGATCTTTCCTCTCGAAGCTTCGAGACCTACAATAATATCCGAGACCAGTTTTAATCTACCAGGTAGTCAAGACCGCGCAGTTTCATTATTTTTTCAAACCAGAACGGTCGAAGCGTTAAACTGTAAATGACGAGTGGTTGCAACACGCTGTACCGCGGACAAACTTTTCCGCAGGTTGAAAGCGGGACTCGGCTGAACTACTTACTACGCTACAACAACACACCAGCGCGTTACGGTTATACGGGGGAGAACGGTACTTCGAGTACATGCGCGATCAAGTCTCAACAGATACCGTTCGAGGTTAATCCGGTTCCGTCTTATGGCATTATGGCCCGTCAATCGATGATTATCTTCGGCGGGCCATAATTCTCTTTCATAATTTTCCGCCGTGACTTTATGTCGCGTTATTAAATAACCCCCCTCCCTACATCGTTGAGTAATTTTATTATACGTCTCGCGCAGGCCGATTAATTGAAGGGAAACTGAAAGGCAATTTGGTAGCTGTGACACGTTCAATCTGATAATTGATTAATATTATCCACTTGAATTTCTATCAGGACATTTAGCATCGATATTTTAGGAACAATTATCCGTCATATATTCCCTATATCGTCGGTAACTGGGAAACTTCAGGAAAATTATATATGCATCTTCTAATTCAATATTCCTAAATTAATATGCAGAAGGAGATTTAAAAATATGAAAATTTCCAAGTGAAACTGTAAATGTGATTAATGTAGTTCCACGAAAATCAGGTAGAAATTTAAATCGCGTAGAGGTGAATTTTTTAAACTAGTTCGATAAAGTCAAAAATTAACCTAACATTTGTTCAAATACCTATAATGAACTTTTTAATT
>NW_017100231.1:302499-310114 GCF_001263275.1 Habropoda laboriosa | reverse complement strand
ACAATTGCCAAATTCAATGGCTGGTCGTTGTGGGTTCTGCCGGAAGGACATGACTCATGAGCGGGTCGAACGTAAGCTAACATGTTGATTACTATGTACAGAGAAAAAGAATCAGTGGAATGAATTACTGGACCAAAATTCGAGCTCGTATCTCTGTGCTCGACGGCCAGGCGCTTTAATCAATTGAGCTATCCAGGAAGTCGACAAATTCTCTGTCTCTCCCTGCTGCCTTTAACATCCTCGAAATCTTGTCTTATACATTATTAATGTCGCGTCATTTATATCATTGCTATCGAACGATCGAATTGTCCGCGCGGTATTTGAACCCGGAACCTTCATTCGATGATCAATTATTCTAATAATTGAAGGCAGCCAATGGTAGTGATTCGTTACATTTTTATCGCTTCGCCATATCGCTCTTTACACTTTTACGAGTCTTTCAATGTGAATTCTATTTTTGTAAAACGCATTTTCATAGATTTTTTAAACCCTAACAATTCGAAACTCAATTGTTTAAAAACAAGAAGAATAAATTTAGTTTCGAAATAATTTTGTAACGATGTTATTTCTTAATTTTAATAATAAACTAACTTTTGGAGTTCGAAGAAATTCGATGAGAATTGAAAAGAATACAAGATGGTTAAATAGTTTTTAATTTTTCAAATTGCAAGCTTTCGAGGAACGTTCATCACAGTGCACGTTAATAAATGACCAGTGAAACAATGGAGCAGCGTTTTCAAAAGGTCACGGTTCATACCCGGAAGCCAGGAACGGTATAAGATAGTAGAAACTCAGGCCTTGAGCGAAAGTTTCAAGGATCCAGAGGGTACTTATGATATTTGCAAACATTTAAGATGAAGAAAAGAAGTCGACCACGCCACGATTCCTCAGACGCGCATGCGCAATAACGCCACAATGGCGGAAACGGATGTAACGATAACAGGCTCGAAGAATATAAATCGGTGAAATTATTGCAAGATTTTCGGCGGCGTTCAAGTACGACTAAACTTTCTCTTGCTCCGGTCCGTTTACACTGTATAACTGTGTTTCACGTAAACGAACAACGGGCCTCATGAATATTCATCACGATGACGCGGACGTTCGTCTGATGACGCGACGAAGGAAACCTTATTTAATGAAGTTGAGAAGAGAAAATTAGTAAAATGAGAATAGAAACGTAAAATTTTTGAAAGTCGTTAAAATAAATAAATTACCGACTGAATTAACGAACGTTAATTAAAAAGACTAAAACAAAAACGAGGTTATGAAAATAAATCTATTATTATACCTATTTAACAGAATTGTGGAAGAAAAAAACTTTTACGAGCTATATTTTCTTTTACGAGATATTTTCCTTAAACATATCTTTACTCTCTTGGTTTAAACTTGATTTCTTAACGAACCAATATACTTTGCAATATCGATACAGGAAGGAATATTTATATTTGAACAAGTTTACAAGAGCAAGATAATATTAACAAATATTTGAACTACTTGTTATAAGATTGCAGTGAACATCTATACCTTATATATCCCGTACATATTACATCACATTGTGTACAAACATGTTGTTCGATAAATCGATGAAAAAGTACTCACTAAAATATGCACATGTATATAAATGAAGAGAAAAACCGGTAATAGATGCTTTAAAGGAATGTCGTAAAAAAGAAAGAAAAAAAAAAGAACTTGTGACATTGAATTGTAATATATAGAGTCGACACTTCGTTATTAATTCAGGTGATAAGTACGAAGTTCTAACTTATCGACATGTTTTAACATTCTGTAATAACTGGAAAAGAATAGACCCCGTTTTAAACGTGAGAAGTCGACTAAGAAAAATGACGTAACACCCATTATCACGATACATCGAATATTTTACACAATTAATTATTACGTAACACTGATGACCTGTGCAAGATCCAGGATACCGTGGCACGTAGTACGTATCATGTGTCACGTTAGAAGCGTTAGAAGTACGGTCTTCGCTAGTATTACCTTCACCCAGCCCCTTCTAATCCTTTTATTCTTGTCCTATTTTCGCTATAATCCCAATTACGGTTAGCTACACCAACTTTATGATTATATCGGATAATACGAGGAAAACCAGACAGTGCAGCCATGATTCTGAAGGATTGAAAAAAGAAAAATCTAATATTTCTAAGGCTTTCGTGAAATAATAAAATCACATACATTTCGTAAAATTATTCAAACAAAAATAAACGACAAATTTTCACTATTTCTAGTAAAAAAAATAGTAACATTAAGTGCCTAATAATTGTAAGGTAGAATTTTACGAAACGTCCAACGTGAAACTGTGCGCTAAATGTTACGTTAATTATACTTCATGGGCTAGCGAAATTACGCCGCCATGTTACTTTGTTTTCGCGACAAACATTTATCCATAGACACGGACTGTCTCTCCATTTAGCGGGTACGATTGCGTTTCACGTTGGCCAACAGTTTTCACGGTTACACCGTGCTGCAACTCCTTGTTGCTGCACCTGTGAAACAGAGACTCAATTTCCGTGGAGATAATATTTGTTGATTCCAAGGATAATCAAACTATCTCAATAGAAAGCTCCAGAATTCTGATAGCAAACATAATTTACATAGGAAGACGCGGTACAATTACGCTTCATTTTCATGATAAAAATACTTTTCCCACGTATCAAAATTTCCAAATATTTGTGTATCTAAAGATTAATAAAAATCACTGCAAATTAAACAAGTCCAAAAATGCTATTAAAAAATTAGTTTCGAATTTTCATTTGTAAAAAAGAAATATTTCCGGTTAATTTTTATCTTACGTTTTATATAGTTCATGGCGCGCGCCATCTTGGCAACCAGATATTATGATACCAGTAATCGGACCACGCACTCGATGAGAATTGGAATTTCGCAAGAACCGCGCAAGTAGTCCGTGCACTTTCTCTTTGTGCGCGGTCAGGTACACTTTTACGAAAGCGTAGAAGAACTTCCGTGGAATTGTGGCAATGAAAACATTACCGAGAGTCATTTTGCCGTTCACGTTGAACAGAATCGGCATCGGGTTTACTAATGACGCTCGCCCGCCTGCACGGCTGTTGAGTAATATCGCGTGCGTGAAAGTTCGCACGATCGACACGATCGATTTACAAGCAGCACGTTTTCAATGTTCCTCTTTCGTTTACCTTTTTATGCTAATGAGCTATGAGATGGACTACTTTACGTTTAAGCAGACGTTTAAAATGTTAGCATTTGAAAAAAGAAATTTCTTTGGTAAATCCCTAGGCTAGGGATTTTTATTCGATAAAAAATATAATTTTGTTTTGTAACACAAATTCGATACAAATTGGTTCAATATGTTTCCAATAAAATATTATTCTAAAAGAAATTGAAAAACAGCACTCGTTAATAAAAAAAAAAGGGAAAGTTCAATATCACTCATGGGTGAGCGCCATGACAGTGAACATGTCAAACGCTCGAGATGCCTAAAAATTCCGGTCCATCCATTTTCCCGTGAATCCACATTTTTGCACGAGTTACACACGGAACTTCGCAGATATTAAATTCGAAATACCTTGGCCGCGTAGCGTGAAGTAAAAATACGCTCGCGGGATAATTCGGTATATCCCGTAAATACCACGGAAATGGAAGATCGTGAAAGAACAAATTTAGGTTATCTCCTGGCTGTTCTGAATGCGGGCGCGTAATACGCTGGTGAAACACACACCAGGCGAAATTCGAGCGGTTTTGCACCACGGACGGCAAAAAGGCTCGTAAATTCGCTTGCCACGCTGTAACGACTGATCCCAGCCCTCACTGGCCCGCTTTAAACTTATAACTTCTAGATACGATCGTGTTTATATGTCGCCTCCCTATCAATCTCGGTTAACCTAGTTGCAAAGAAACACATACGGACACCAGCATTGAGAAATACGGAAAGATAGCGAGGTTAACCTGCTTACTGAGGGTAGAGAGAAGTAAACTCGTCATTCGAATGACCAATATTTAGAATGAACTTTGTGTAGGTCTTGCACAGAAAGTACATCGCGTATACGAGAACCGAAACAAAACTACGGGTTAAAACTTTTTACCGATTTTTAAATACAAAACTTGTGTAACTGAGATATGAACCCACAGTTGACAGGTATGTTCTATGTATCATGGATCTTTTCAACATCCACCACCAATGTTTCCAGACTGAAATTCCAGTTTCATTCGGAGGAACATGTATTTTTCGTATTCCGAGAAAGAAGTCTGATAAATATTCGAGCAGTACATGCGAATGCCGCTGCACTTAGAGAGCGCTGACGTCAAGCATAAAGTCTTTGTCTGGCCAGTTCATCCGCCTTTCTATACGTGTCTCTGTTGCCACCCTATCCCCTTCTTGCTCACTCCCTTTCTCTGCTTCTCGCAGCCGTTACGGTTACCGTTTTCCGTGGAACCACGCCACGATGAATCTTCCTCTGACTTCTCTTCTTCTTTTTCTCCTTCTTACCTACCGTCCCTTCATTATCGTTCGCTTTGGAACTTTAAGTAATTATAATAGCATAACGGAGATAACCCTTGTTTGTTCTTGCGAACTGATTCTCTCGATGTACTCTGTGTTATGCTCTGAGAAAGTTTCATCCGGTGTCGCGTGAATTATGAGGATAAGAATACAGCAAGTGAATTCAACAATCTACCGTGATAACAGAGATATTTTCTTCAGATTAAATATTCTCTGTTTTCAATAAGGAAAAATAATGAAGATGGTCGAACAGTATATGACGAATAAACTGACACGAGTGGATAAGATGATACTAAATACGATGCTAAACGTAACATGATCTCGTGACTAAACATCCAAGCTTGACGACTACTGCTTGTTTATCCTAAGAGGTTATATTCTCTTTTTGTGCCTCAAGTTTGACCATAATTTCACAGTACTGGTAACGTCGTTACCATGATTATTAGAATTACCCACGCCACAGTTACGAATCGTGCATCTGGTGTATACGTTTCTCACCGGAAAAAGTACAGTCACGCCACTCTAATTGTTTAATTTCGTTTTATTACCGACGACCGGTACAAAGGAAAACAGATGCACACTTTTCGCCAGCCGGTTACAGAATCCCATCTGTTACGATCTTTGCGGTTCATTGTACCGTTTATTATTGCAGAAATATCGGCCGCGTCACAATGCCGGATATTATCGTGTTCGAAAACGATCGTGAATACCAGTTGCTTATGCACCTGTCCGTTGTCCGCGATGTGTGATGGTAACGAATTGAGCTGGCCATTGCGATACGAGAATATGTTCCTGACGCAATCAGTCGAATGTAGTCCGGCAATGTATGTTTAACGTATCATGAATTTCACAGGACCTAACTCATGAAATTTACATAGCCACGCATCCCTCTCGCATGACGAAATGTTTACCCATCGATCGCCCAAAAATTCAACTTTTTTTATTATGCTACATGTGTACTTGACGCAATTATACATGTCGTATCGTAATGGCGTGTTCAAACGACGCTCGGTGAATTTGTTAGACAGAATTCGAATAGTCAATTTAGGTTAAGAATTTTCCAAATAGAAGGTAGTTCGAGGAAAAGCAGTGTAATCCTTGTTAGAAATATGTAGAAGTGAAAAGTGTCAATATTGAAAAAGTCTATCAACTTGCTAGTAGATTAAACACGTAATTGAACAACATAACCTAAATAGTGGAATTACGGGGACGTTCATCCGTCAAACAAGCGTTACACAAAAAACTGTTATGACATAATCCAACGAAGAGAATACGTGCACACAATAAAGAAAAAAGTTAGCGCAACACAAAACGGCAAGCAAAAAACTCTCTTTTCAAACTGAAACACCAATATTGACCGCAGAAAGCGCAATTCGTTCCACGATAAATGTAGTCAAACAATAGAACTTGCACCAGGTAACCTAATCAGAATAACACAAAAAGAGGTGTAAACGGGCAAAATGTACAAAGAAATGAGTACTGTGCAAAAAAAAAAACGAAAATATTCGAAAAAAATGCTGAAACGTGACGTATAAACAATTGAAAACGGCACAACACCAAATATGACGCAGCAGTTTCATTCGTGTACATACGCGCATGCGCGTGCATAAGTGCAGAGATAATTCTCCGTGGTTCGCAAATCACGTAAGCCAGCTGTTTCCCGCGAAACACATGCACAGAGCAGGCAGGCAGCGCGTCAAGGTTTCCGCTAAAATATTTACACGACAAACGGACCTCGATATTCCTTTAACGCGCTGGTAACGCGTGCCGCGCGACCAATTTTTATTTGCTCTGTGGGTAAACAGGACCGGTTCCTTATGAGCCGCCGTGCCCACCGGCCCCCGTTGCCACGATATATGTACGTATACCGCGGTCCCATTAATGAGCTTTCCGTAGTACGCGTGTAAACACGCCACGTGTTTGTGCGTCGAGCGAAAGAACGAGCCTTTTAAAATAGAACCGGCGGGGGGAGAAACGATGCTTTCAAGACGAGTTTCGTGAGCATGGTATACAGGGCGTAACTTAATATGTGGGAAGCACTTCGGGAACGGATTCAGCGTGTAAATAAAAACAATGAAATAAGCCCGCGCGAATGTGTGTTCGATTTGACCTTCTTTCTTCTGTGTTACAGAAAGATTTGTGTTCGAGTAATTGGAGCGTGACCTCGGATAGGGGGGGCTGAAGCACATTTTAATCTGGATTGTGTTTCTCATGAAATATAGGGTTTTAGTCTACCCTGGACACTGATATATGTAGTTTGGCGATATTTCGCCAGGTGGCTGCACATTGGCGAATGAAAGTTGAAAATGACGCAACCTTAAGGCTGATCTTTCTCATACACTGTCTGTATATACTTTACACCCTTATTTGAGGTTGTCCTGTGTTTACAAATAATACGAAATTAATAATTATTTTACGAACACTATTTCGTAGAAATGAAAAGGGCGGCAATTTTGAACGTCTATAAGAGACTTGCTAAAATACGAAACTTTCTGTAAGTGGAAAAGAAATTTAAATTGAACACGAGCATATATGAACTTATTGCAGTGATTTTAAGTGCTGAATCCACATCTTAAATTACAGCCTATATAGAAGGAGTCTTCACAGTCGTCCTCAAGGATAAGTGGATGGCTCGTATACTCGTGGTTATTCGCGGTATAAGCGTTCGTGCAATATTTTTCTCACACAAAATGCCCGTTCGCTGGGTGGTCTTTCTTTATTGTCGTACGATTTTTATCGAATCGTCCAGCGAAACATACGGGGGAGTACAGAGCGTATGTTGAAACAGAATTGGAGGTATTAAATTGTTATATTACTCGAAGTCGTAAATAGCATAAGTGGGTGGATTGAAACTGTGTATCAGTGGAAAGAGATTTACCGCTCGAAATAATTGAAGGATTACCTGCACCAATGATTTCAACGTGCGGCAAGATATTCAGCATTTAATAAGCTTTACATGCTGTGCACGATGTTAATATATTACACGTGCATTGTGTCAATAAATAACAAGTGGTTTCTAAAGGCAAATTTATTCGTTTTTTTTTTTGTTTGCATTCTACGGCAGTATTGCACGTGTCATTATTCATTTTTTTTTCTTCAATTGAGTGACAAAAAAAAAAA
>NW_017100231.1:300493-302482 GCF_001263275.1 Habropoda laboriosa | reverse complement strand
GGGGGGGCTGAAGCACATTTTAATCTGGATTGTGTTTCTCATGAAATATAGGGTTTTAGTCTACCCTGGACACTGATATATGTAGTTTGGCGATATTTCGCCAGGTGGCTGCACATTGGCGAATGAAAGTTGAAAATGACGCAACCTTAAGGCTGATCTTTCTCATACACTGTCTGTATATACTTTACACCCTTATTTGAGGTTGTCCTGTGTTTACAAATAATACGAAATTAATAATTATTTTACGAACACTATTTCGTAGAAATGAAAAGGGCGGCAATTTTGAACGTCTATAAGAGACTTGCTAAAATACGAAACTTTCTGTAAGTGGAAAAGAAATTTAAATTGAACACGAGCATATATGAACTTATTGCAGTGATTTTAAGTGCTGAATCCACATCTTAAATTACAGCCTATATAGAAGGAGTCTTCACAGTCGTCCTCAAGGATAAGTGGATGGCTCGTATACTCGTGGTTATTCGCGGTATAAGCGTTCGTGCAATATTTTTCTCACACAAAATGCCCGTTCGCTGGGTGGTCTTTCTTTATTGTCGTACGATTTTTATCGAATCGTCCAGCGAAACATACGGGGGAGTACAGAGCGTATGTTGAAACAGAATTGGAGGTATTAAATTGTTATATTACTCGAAGTCGTAAATAGCATAAGTGGGTGGATTGAAACTGTGTATCAGTGGAAAGAGATTTACCGCTCGAAATAATTGAAGGATTACCTGCACCAATGATTTCAACGTGCGGCAAGATATTCAGCATTTAATAAGCTTTACATGCTGTGCACGATGTTAATATATTACACGTGCATTGTGTCAATAAATAACAAGTGGTTTCTAAAGGCAAATTTATTCGTTTTTTTTTTTGTTTGCATTCTACGGCAGTATTGCACGTGTCATTATTCATTTTTTTTTCTTCAATTGAGTGACAAAAAAAAAAACGAAGAAAAATTAACGTTATTTATCGTTCTCTATCACAGCACAATATTTTCAGGCCAGAGTAACGTTTCAAAGTGCATACTCATTTCCCTAATTAATTTTTTATAATGCATTCGTGAAAACGAGAAATTATAAAGCGTGTTACTCGCTTAATGATATTCGAAATAACAACGACACATGCTCTAATTATTCGTCTCACGCGCATACGCCGCAAAACGTGACACAACTGACCTTTGTTAATGAACTTTTCGAAATAATTAGAATTATTATTCTAGACGATTCAAAAGAACAAATCGAATATCAGGATAAACCAGCACGGGCATAACACCGTTGCGTGTACATTTAACGATGCTATAACGATACATGTATAATATACCTTTTATTTAATATTCCGAAAGCACCGAAGAATTAAACAGAAATTACACCGAACAATAAAATCATTTATACAGATGGATCACCCAATTATTCCGAACACCGTGTATTACTACACGAGCATCAGGCTCAATGGAAAATTATCGAGCAGTATTTCATACTGGCAATACCAAAAGACATTCTAACAATGCTCATTCTAACCAGTTTTCTCCTTCTAAGCATTGTTCTTTGCAAATAGGATCCTTTGTTCTAACGCTGTCTTCGCGTGGAGAAACGAGTTCGTTAAGTAACCTTATTGACCGGTTCGCAACCGAACCCTAGAGGATGTAACGTGATTTGTTTCTTCCTTTCTCCTTTCTGGTTTCTTTCAATTAGAAACCACACAGGTATTAACCTAACGTCGTTGTATCCTTCGTTAAAAAAAAAAGAAGACAATTTCGTTGCACAAGAGCGCCGATGAATATCTCTCGTCGCGTAGCGTTCGCGTGTACAGTCGGTGGAAGAAATATAGCGAGTCGAAAACTGAAGCGTTAAATAGGTAACATCTGGGGTCGAATGCGACATTTTTTGGTTTTTTAATTAAAAAATTTGAGAATATCGAGACTTTATAAAAGTATAACGTTGAAAAATATTTTAATGCAAAACTGAAGAAATTTTGCAGTGACGCATG